>NC_090651.1:19401026-19701026 GCF_040937935.1 Hyperolius riggenbachi | reverse complement strand
CGCCTTCTGCCACCTCCAGGTTACAGCGTGTTGCTGCTGCCGGTTTATAGATGGTGTTCTTTATTCCCCGGCCTGGTGTCACTTCCAATTCCACGCATTACTGTCTCTAAAAAACAAAATGGATCTTATCTCTGCACAGAATCAAGTTACTCATCTTAACTCCATAACCCGCGCGACAACGCACGTTTCACTGTAGTGGGATTTATGGTGATATAAAAGCCAGCCGCTGGGAGAATGGGATGTTTGTGTTCGGAGGACAAGTCAACTTCATTTGGCCTGTTTTATTCCCAGATAGAAGTATTTACGCATCGGCTGAATTTAAAGAGGAACGACCGTCAACGCATTTTACTGCGCCTAAATGGAAGCCTTGAACTCGTCGTAGCATAAAATGCATCACGTTCCACACGTTATTTCTGTTTTGAAGTTTAAAAAGACTTAGTTCCGTATTTTTCGGGCTGCGGTCACATGATTATATGCCTAAGGGAACCTGCTGACCCAGATGCATGCTGGGAGATGATGTCAACTATCTGCTAATAATACTGGCTCTCTCTCACATTCTGTTTCGGGGCCTGCAGGGACCTGTAGGCACCATCATGTGATAAGCGCCCACAGCAAGGGAAAGTAAGCTTTAGGCATTGCATATCTGTACGTTGGGCAATAAATATTGACAAGTACCCGGCTGGCTGGCTCCTGTAACTCCCTTTCCTCTGAGATGAAATCGCATCATATTGGACAGAAAATGATCTTTAGTTACCGTCCAAACTCATCCAACTAATATCTGGTTCTTGGCCAAGCTCCTTCTCTATCCCATCATCGCTTTTGATGACCAATGTGATGCTAATTTTTTCAGACTGGATGCAAATTTAATGCATCCTGGAATTCAGCTAATCCAGGATACATTCAGTTTGCATTAAACCTACACCCAAGTAGGAAACATGAGCATCTTGTTACTAATCTGTAATCATTGCCCACTAGAGATCTTAAGGAAGGAGGCAGGATGGGGCACACAGTAATGAGGGGGAAAGTGGGAGGGGCATCCAATAGTAAAGAGAACTGTGGGCGGCAAGTCAGGGCGTAGATGGGAGGGGCACCCGATAGTCAAGGAAAAAGTGGGAGGGGAATCTGATAGTGAAGAAAAATGGGAGAGGGCACCGGTAGTCAGGGAGGAGGTGGGGGAGCACCTGTTACTAAGGGAGGGGGAATCCAGTAGTCAGGGAAGAGGTGGGAGGGTGTATAATAATAATAATACGTGGCAATTAAAACACACTGAGGAGGATAAAGGTAAAAAAAGAAGAAAAAAAAATGGGGGAAATGGCAGGAATATGAGGATTAGCACGATGCTGGCCACAAAGAGTTATTTTCTCCGCGGTTGAGGTGGTAGGTAGGTACAGCCCCATGGCGTCCCTGTGCTGTGAGTGATTGCTATTCACTTGCTGTCTGCTTTACTACGGTGTTTTCTCTTCTCTGGACTTGTTGCTTTACTTATAGAAAGGGTTTCCATATTTATAATGCAGAGATGAGGGTTCTCACTGTCAGAACTGTTCTGAATTAGTGTCCCTACCGCAGGGAAGCAATAATAATGCAAGAAATAGGAGGCCTGAGCCAACACTCGCCTCTGACCGTTCCCAGCCGACGCTCGCCTCTGACCGTTACCAGCCGACGCTCGCCTCTGACCGTTACCAGCCGACGCTCGCCTATGACCGTTACCAGCCGACGCTCGCCTATGACCGTTACCAGCCGACGCTCGCCTATGACCGTTACCAGCCGACGCTCGCCTATGACCGTTACCAGCCGACGCTCGCCTATGACCGTTACCAGCCGACGCTCGCCTATGACCGTTACCAGCCGACGCTCGCCTATGACCGTTACCAGCCGACGCTCGCCTATGACCGTTACCAGCCGACGCTCGCCTATGACCGTTACCAGCCGACGCTCGCCTATGACCGTTACCAGCCGACGCTCGCCTATGACCGTTACCAGCCGACGCTCGCCTATGACCGTTACCAGCCGACGATACCTATCTTCTGCCTCTGAAGAAGCAGGTTTATCCTGCGAAACAGCTGTAAGGCTTAGATCTGTTGCATGTATTGTTTGAAGGTGTTGGGAGTGTATTAAAGGTGACTAGCAAATCCATCTGGTGCCCGGAGAACTTTACTTGTTTTTACTCTAATACTTTTAGCCATAGGCCCCCAAGCATATGCAGATCAGGGGTTTATGACATTATTGTCAGATCTGACCTTATTACCTGCATGCTTATTTCTGATGTGATTCAGACACTACGGCAGCCAAATAGATCAGCAGGGCTGCAAGGCAACTGGTATTGTTTAAAAGGAAACAAATATGGCATATCCCTCTCACTAAAGGTTCACTTTAAAGATCACTATCCATATCTGAAGAAAAGACTGCCGGGACAATAAAAAAAAAAAAAAATAGCTGTTCATTTGTCTCAATCATTCACTGAGTTATGTGAATTTTTATTTACACGTATTATACTATCTGCCCACTGTGTGTGTGTATTTCCTCTCCGTTATCCCTGGTGGCAGTATTATGGCACGCACATTGGCGTGAATTCCTCTGTACGGCACTTACTACGGTTCGCTGTAACGCTTGGACAGCTGCGTTTTGTGAGCTCCACGCTTTGCTCAGCCTGCCCGGAGGTGACAGGCCTGGGGATTGCTGTGTTGCACACTCTTCTCATCGCTCGGGAGAGTGCTGCGAATACGATACTAAAGCTTCAGCCCTCTGTGTCTCCAGTACTTAGCAGGGCTGTGGAGTCGGTACAAAAATAATCTGACTTCAACTCCGACTCCTCAGTTTATGAAACCACCAACTCTGACGCCACAGCCCTGGTACTTAGGCAGGTTCTGTATGTTTGTATTTATTTAATTCTTCAAATCTGTAAGCCTGGCCTGAAATTAAACATATCAAATAACTGCATTAATAGAAATGGTAACAGAGAACGCAGTATTCTATTTTTAATTTTCAGCGTAAGATTTGAATTTTTAAGACTGAATATTAAACAGCAGCCATGACAGTCTGACGTAAAATCTGCTTCATTCAGCTTCAAAACCAGGGATGTGGAGTCGGAGTTAATTTTGGTACATGGAGTCGGAGGTTTCATAAACTGAAGGGTCAGAGTCGGATGATTTTTGTGCCGACTCCACAGCCCTGTGCAAAACAAGCAGAAGTAAGGACTCTGAACTTTTCAGCTCTGAAACCCTGTCATCGCTTCTTCAGCCAGATAAATGTGTATTGCCTTCTACTTACTTTTCAGGACTTTGGGCACAAGTGTAGTTTTAGGCACTGGGTTGTTCGGTTCCAGCGTATTGGCTGCAGCACTGGATGCTCAGCTGCAGTGGGGGGAATGGCTCCAGCTCTTGGCTATAGAAATAGAAAAGTTGGAGTGGTACTTTGAGCGCTTGAGGTAGGACTGTGGCTCTAGGCATTTGGCTATTGCCATGTGCCAGAGGGATGTTAATGTGGACGCCAAGAGTTTGGTTGTGGCGTATAGGTTTTGGCTCTGGGCGCTCGACCAAGCCATAGCCGAGTGTGGAGGAGGTGCTGTGTGTTTGCCTGCAGTGCTGGGTGCTCTGGGTTAGAGGTTAGCATTGGGTATTGTTCTAGAAGAGTTAGTGTTTGGATTGCATACTTGTAATATGTTATGCATCATTGCACAATTGTGTTCCTTTCATGTAGTTTATAGGGCCTTCCTCAAGCAAAATACTTTTTTTGTTTTGTTTTAATACTCTAATTCCCTATAAACTAAACAAGCCTCGCCCACAGCTCCTGCAGCGCCTAGGCACTCTGAGACCCATGTAGCAAGGGATTATGGGAGCTCAGTCTGGGCAGTAGGTGGTGTTACTAGCCAGAGATTTCAGAGGCAAAGGGGAGGAGGAGAGGGGAGTGGAGTTTTTACAGGCTGAGAGGTAGAGATACAGATCAGCTTGCGTGTGTGTAATGTGACAACCAGAAGATGGCTGCTCTCATTGTATCACAGGAAAAAATAATCATATACTGTTGAAGCTGTTTGCAGCTAGATTTGCTGTGTAAACTATCTACACTTTAGATAAGATATATAGACAAGTTACTTGTTATAAGTTTTTCATCTCGGATCCGCTTTAACATAGTAGCGGCCGCACTAGTGAAGTATCGCGGTTAGAAAGTAAGACGGCTGCCCGCATGATACAGAATTAATGCATTCTGAGTCTCTGGCCAGGCTGGCACACTGTAAGGTGTATCAGTATAACAATATTATTTTGGTATGCACAACACGGCAGAGACAAGACCAAAAGAAGGAAGGTTTAGTTTGGGTTTCCTTTAAAACGGACCTGAACTCAGAACTTCCTCTCTGCTCTTAAAGATAAGGAACAGCATAATAACCTTTAAATAAAAACAATTCTTTGTTAGAGCTGATAGAAATACTGCAATAAATCTGCAGTGCGTCTACTTCATGCTTTCATGGAAGCAGACATAGGGTTAACATCCTGTGTTTACAAATGAGCTGCTTTGCCATGGCAGAGTAAATTCCACAGCCGAGAGATTAAATTACACTTGTGATTAGTCACAATGTCTTGTCACATGTCTTGTGCATGAGTTCAGGTGAATTTTAACTCAGCAAAAGTTTCAAGACAAGAAAAGCCAAACGCTGACGTAAAACCTTCAGTAAGTTTCGGGGCATATAAAATAAGTCTTCAGAGAGACCATAAAACATAAAAATCCACCCAACGACTTTCTGACTTCCCGATTTCTCCCTGAAACACAATTTGGGTGGCCTGGTATCCGGGGTCCTCCTGGCGGCTCCACCAAACTGCCACCCCGGCGATCAATAGCGAGAACTTCTTGATCTCGGCCGGGTGCTAGGCAACGCTGCTTAGCGAGTCTTGGGCGAAGCCGGCGTCCTGAAATATGGAACACAAACCAACATCATGTCGACACTGTTTGTTCTAGCTGCCCTATCAATTATTTAATATCATGTAGAGCCTCCCGCCTCGACGCCCCCTGACTGTTCAACCTCGTAAACACGGCGAGATTGTTACCGGGCCTCTTTATTGGCTGCGCCGCCGCCTCTTCGTGGCGAACAGACGGTAAAAAATTGATCTTTGCCCATGAATAATTCGCCTTTGGCCTTTCAACATCGCTGGTGATGTACTCATCTGCACAACACAAAGGCTACTTATTACAACAAGCTCTCCTGTTCCAACTCAACTCCCCGCGAGTTTGTACTCCCCGACGCGTCTGGATGGAGATCTTCCTCTGACGTTTTTTTCTTCGTTTTCTCTTTTTTATTTCCTCCCGACTCTCCTCCTTCCCTCCCCAATCAACGCACACAAAAGATCCCTGACATAAAGACTCATCACTTATTTCTTCACGCAGACAAGTCTTTCCAGAAAGGCGAGCAGAGAGTACAGCCAAATACATAAAAATGGATTACTTTAGACTTCATGATACCTTCACGTCTGAAATTGCTTTCAACATTCATAAACTTCGCTATCATTTCCCACAAATTCTCCCTTTTTGAAGCATCATTTCCCACCAATTCTGCTTTCCCAGCAACGCGGGCCAAAAAAAGAAAAGGGAAGAGCAAAAAAATATATATATATCTACCTAGCTATGAAATCTTTATTTTAAATAGATTTGTTGCTTTCTGCTTGGTAATGAAAAGACAATGACGATCATTTGCATTTCCGCTGCGTTTGGCTCCGGGTTTATACGCCGGTAACAAATTCCGTGCGGAGGGCTGACGCAGGTTCATTGGCATTTAACCCGTTGTGGCCTGGAAGCAGGAGATAGCCCAAACAAATTTGTTCTACTTCTGCTACAAAGCAATTACCTTCTTTGCCTATGGATGTGATAGTGTGTTCCCTACAGCCACCAGGATGTATCACATCGCTGTGCGCAATCCCGTGCACCCACGCACAGCAGTAGGACCCAACAAGCATGCATGTGCGCTCCTGGCAGCCCCAAACGTAGCACTGATAGATGTAAGGGAACGTGTGTTCCCCGAGTCAATCTGTGCCTGTTCTTTGTGAATGATCACTGTTACAGTTAATAACAGTGATCATTCTTTAGTTAGGCAGGGAACATACTTGAGTGCGCACTGTACCCCGCAACTCCTGGCTTTTTTGTCTTTTTTTGCGTTCGTTCCGCATTATTTTTCACATGCGGCATAATACATTGCCATTTTGAATACCTGCGGCATACAGGTACAAGCAGAAAGCTCTCTGATTTAAAATAGCAAAAAAAACACAAATAAGAAATGTGGACTGATGCACAATGCCTTCACAGGCCACTGACTATAATGGCCTCTCCCTGACTGAGCCGATTGAGCACCTGAAGAGAGTAGTACTTGGTGTGTCTGCAGATGAGCTGTGTGCAAAGAGGTTTACCAAACAGGATACAGCTATAATGGTTGCAGGCAAGCATGTTTTCAAATACCTGCCATGTCCAAAAAGCGTATTTAGCTGCAGAGTAAAACTTAAAAACCATTTTTAATAACGTTAAAGCAGATACGTTTTATTGGTAGGTTTTTTGGATCTACAAAAGTTCCGAAATGTTCCAAGTTCTGAGAAGATAAAAAAAAAAAAAAGTAAAAAAACCCTCCTGCCTAGAAGTTTCTTCTTCCTGCGCCTGCATACATTAAATACAGCATGGAGAATTGATGTACTTACTCTATCAGCTTCCCGCCAGACTCTGGAGAGGTGACAGGTTCTCGCTGTGCCCTCTATTATAGCCACGTATATATATGTGTCTCCATAAGACATCATCCTGTGAACTCAGCCCATAACACTCTGCAAACACCAAGCACATCCCATATCTCAAATACCAAAAGCAACATTAAAATGACGGAAAGGCTTCTCTACAGATAAGTGGAATCATTTGTTGGGACTTAGAGGATGAACACATCAGCATTAGTCAGGCAGTGAGGAAACAGAGACGCGGGGAAACTAGGCCAGACTTGTAGAAGCTCTGCCGGGTCATTATTCCTCCACGCTTCACCGTAATGTATGGGTCTGGCTTCTGGAAGCTCAATTAATGCTACATGGGAAGGATACTAATGCACAGAGTTTACCAGAGCCACAATGGTAAAAGGCTCAGAAATGTAGCCTTGCGGCACTGAGGGCCGGAGTTCAGATTCCCAGAGGGGAAACTGGAAACACCTGTGTATACGGAACAGATACGCCGAGGATGGGGATAAACGGCTAATGCTACACGGGAAGGATACTAATGTGCAGTGTTTAACAGAGTCACATTGGTAAAGGCTCAGAAATGGTGCCTTGTGGCACTGAGGCCCGGAGTTCAGATTCCCAGAGGGGAAACTGGAAACATTTGCATCTATGGAATAGATACACGGGGGACAGCGATAAAAGGCGCACACTCATCGCACAACAATGTTACATGGGAAGGATACTAATGCAAGGTTTACCAGAGCCACAGTGGTAAAAGGCTCAGAAATGTAGCCTTGTGGCACTAAGGCTCAGAGTTAAGATTCCCAGAGGGGAAACTGGAAACATCTGCTTGTATGGAACAGATACACCGGGGACTGCGATAAAAGGCGCACACTCGTCACACAATTAATATTACATGGGAAGGATACTAATGCAGAGAAGAATTAAGTTTATAATTGGCGCTGGGTAGTGCATAGTACACTGTTGGTAATTTAAATTACCAGTATTTTACTATTTTTGGATCCCAACGTATGCGGAGGTTCTGCAATATGTACTGTGGCTTGCACCTAATTCACCATCTGTACTGGTAACAAAGGTGGATCGTGTCATAGACCGTTATTTGAGCAGGAGTTATGCCGGCGTGCTGCAGTAGAAGAGGTGCCTGGCTTTTCTACTGACCACATATGCTATTGCTCCGTTGTTATTGCCTGATGAAGCGGAATCAAACCTGCGAAACGCGTTGCATATTTGGAGTTCATAAATAAAATCTATTGACTGTCTTTACTACAGTCGTTGTGTGTCTACTTGGAGGAGGTAAGTCCACCACTACCTCCTCTATTTACCAAGAATTTGGTTTTTAAGCTCATTTAGCTTCCATTTATCCTTTTGGCGCCTCTGTTCTCCTGCCTAATTTACCATCTGTACTGGTAACAAAGGTGGACCGTGTCATAGACCGTTATCTGAGCGGGAGTTATGCCGGCGTGCTGCATGTGACCGCTATATGATCCTCGTATAAAAACAAATAATCGTCCCGGATGGCGTGTCTAGTGAAACATCGTTCACCAAATTTTCATTAAACGACGATTATGCAATGCAAATGTGATGTCGTTATTGCCGTGCGATCTAACTGCCTTTGCGTGATGGTGCATCTGTACCCACACCGTGAGTTCATGGAAAAAAGATTGCTTGTTGTTTAACGCATCACCGGTCATCGGAAAAATCGTGTTGTGGGTACGGGACTTTAGACAGAGGACCCATGGAGGTCAGAAACAGGTCAGGGTTCTTTCATACTAAGAGCTGTTTCGTTTGTTTTGACGGAAGGCACCTAAGATGCAGTAACAAAGGTAACATCAAAGTCTATTGACTTTAGACAAAGTGTTCCACAGCGTTACGTTGTAAAGCATCTGAGAGCTTTTAATTCTCCTGAATTAGGAGAATAAGAACTAGCGCTGCTGATACGTGTCAAACTGCAACTTCACAATGTCCTAGCACAGGGCTTTTCAACCTGTGGTACGCGTACCACCAGTGGTACTTTGCTGTTGGCCAGGTGGTACATTCCAAGTTTGCCTGCTACTTATTTGCCCACCTGCCGCTTGTCCTGGTCCCGTCCTGCCTCCACAAAGTTTGGCTACCCCTCACTCGCTCCTCTGCCTTCCCACCAATACCTCCTTCTATTCCCCTACCATATGCCCCCCCCCCCCCTTTCTTAAAGTGTACATGTAAGAAAAAAGTGCTCCGGGAGGAGGCTTCCCCCTTCCTCCTCAGTAGAGGGGATCCAGCGCTGGAACCCCCCAAACATCTCCTTGTTGGTGTGAGTGTATGCGCGGAAGCGGCTCTCCGCTCGGGCTCCTCCGGAAACAGCCGAGCCTGATCTGGTCAGATCTATTGTGCTGGCACATTGGTGGTACTTTAAATTTTTCAGGTGATAAAAGTGGTTTGAGTAAAAACTTTGAAAAGCCCTGTCCTAGCACATAAATGAAATAGAGATTGTGCAGGCGTTAGCTAGTGTGAGAGAGTCCTTAGCTGTTTCAGGCTATGCATGGCTGTTCCCTTTACCGTATGCTTGTATCTTGAATTTTGGACTACCCCAATCCTCTCAGATCACTAGCAGCCGTATAGGACCCTTTTCTTGTTCTTGATTTCTTACAAGCTTTGAAAACAGACTGCTTTGGAGAGATTAGAGTCCTGGTTCAGCAAATTTCTCTCACATTACCAATAAAATAACGTTTCAGATCCAAGCCAGAGGGGAAAAAAAGTGCACAAAATAAGTCATCCAAAAACCATTAAAGTTGTAGATCATAGGCGTCTCTGAGGTGTAATATGAGAGGTGCAAGTGGCTGAACGTACGCTGTGAAGAGCTACATACTGTGATAGCAGAACTCTACACACTACTCGAAGGAGCTTTATCAATGCCTGCAGGAGGTCAGAACAGGGTGTGAACCGGGTGGAGAGGACTGTACAGTTGGTGGAAAATTATTTCCTGTAATTCGAGGCAAGTCCTGAGCACTATTAAAACCAGATTGGAACAAATTCTAAAGGGGCCCATACACCTAACGATTTTCCCGCCGATATACAGCAGATTCGATCACGGTGATCGAATCTGCTGTGAAATCGTTGAAAGACCGATCAATTTCGGGGCGGGAGTGCAACGATAGCGGCATTCAAATGCCCGACACAATACATTACCTGTTTCGCCGCCACGAGTCCCCGCTCTCTCCGATGTCCTCTTCTCCGCGCTGGGCTCCGAGTCCGGCAGGCTTCACTGTACTTCCTGTCCCGGCAGGAAGTTTAAACAGTAGAGCGTTCTCTACTGTTTAAACTTCCCCCGGACAGGAAGTTCAGTGAAGCCTGCCGGACTCGGAGCCCAGCGCGAAGAAGAAGACAGCGGAAACCGGGGGAGTCGCGCCGGCCGGATCATGTCATGTATGCGGGAGGGTTAGGGCAGCAGCAGCGGCAGCTCTACAGATTGTGAAATCGATTTCAGCATGAAACCGATCACAATCTGTTTGCAGTAAAGGCAGCCATACGATCCTTCTCTGATCAGATAGGGATCTATCTGTTGGTCAATCTGATGGCAAATCGACCAGTGTATGGCCACCTTAAGAGCAATGAGGATAAGGAAAATGCAAAACAATGTACAGTGAGGGCTTGTTCAGATTTGCAGGGTTTTTTAAGCGCTGGTGATTTCAGAAATCGCCCTAAATGCGCTTGTGCAATGATTCCCTATGAGAGTGTTTACATCTGAGCGGTTCGATTGCGATCCACTTCCAAATGCGCTGCCTCTACCATTTTCTGAGCGCTTTGGCTCAATGGAAGGTATAGGGAAATCGCACAGTGCTTGAAAAAGCGCTTTGCATAGCGATTACCCGAGCGCTTTCATGAATAAATACATTGTATTTATTCTTTTCCGGGTGAAAGAGTTCACTTCCTGACTGAAGGAAGTGAAAAAAAAAGTGGAAAAAAAAGACGACTTTCGAATGACCCACCCATTCGAACAAACATTTTAAACTTATTTCTGTAGTATAGTAAAGTAAAAACATAAAAATTAAAAAAAAAAAGAAAACAAAAACAACAAAAAAAAACACCTCGTAGTTTCTAAGAAAATTAATTATAAAAAATTCTAAGAAAATAAAGGTAACATGACCTTTTTGTTTGATACACTGAGGAACCAGGGGGCAAAATTGAAGGACAACTGAAGTGAGAAGTATATGGAGGCTGCCATAATTATTACTATTTTTTTTAACAATACCAGTTGCCTGGCAGCCCTGCTAATCTATTTGGCTGCAGTAGTGTCTAGATTACCCCAGAAACAAGCATGCAGCCAATCTTGTCAGATCTGACAATGTCAGAAACACCCGATCTACTGCATGCTTGTTCAGGGTCTATGGCTAAAAGTATTAGGGGCAGATGATCAGCAGGACAACCAGGCAACTGGTATAGCTTAAGGCTACTTGCACACCAAGACGTTGCGTTAGGTGCTACGTTAAGGTCGCATAACGTGCACCTAATGCAACGTATGGTGGTGCGGGAGAGGATGGTAGAGTGAGCCGCGTTAGGCGGCTCTATCCGTATAAGATCTCCCAGAGTGGCGCTGATTGGCCGGCGGGACCACGTGATGCGGAGCGAGACACTCCGCATCACGTGGTCCCGCCGGCCAATCAGCGGCCGCCAGTGCAGTGAATATTAAGTAGCCATGTGCGTGGCTACTGTAGCTGCATCTCCCCGCCTCCCCTCCCCCCCACTGAGCATGTGCAAACAGTCTAACGCGGCTATAACCGCTCAAACGCCGTAGCATGCTGCACTTTCACAACAACGTGCAGCGTTACATGTAACGCAACGTGGGCAGTGTGAACAGCCCACTTGTGTTACATTGCTGTGCGTTGGGGGAGCGTTACAGGCGCACGTCTTAGTGTGTAAGCAGCCTAAAAGGAAGTAAATATGGCAGCCTCCATATCCCTCTCACTTCAGTTGTCCTTTCACAGTGGAATGATAAAGAGAGGGACACTGGGGGCACAGGTGGGAAATAGAGAAGGTACAGGGGACAGAGATGGAACAGTGTTTCGACTTATGGACAGATTCAGGTTAAGAATGAACCTACAGTCCCTATGTCATACGTTAAACAGGGGACTACCTGTACAGACACATTGGCTTTAAATCATTAAGCATTGCTGCATTCAATAAAGCAGAAAACAGCTGACTTTACCGAACACCGTGTGAAATATCAATTACCACATGGAAAAAAATTACCGACTAGTGAGGTAAATTACCAAAATTGTGAGGTAACTACGTCAATAAAGGTCAATTCACAAACAAAAGAGCATGTGGTAGAACATGTGAGATGTTCGGTATTTTATCTCCAGCCTGGAGCTGTCAGTAAATTAGAGAGACTCTGTTTGGTGAAATTGGCCTTCTTAAAACAGAAGGAAACTTTTCAATAATTCAGCTATAAGTGAACATTTGTGGTTACCCACAATGCACCTCTACTGAATATGCAAATTATCTCTCTTTGTAAGCCAGACTAGCATCCAGAACTCCTGGTGTATAGCAAGCCTATAGCTTCAAATATTGAAACAGCCACATCAACCCCACGTTTGGTCCTCATCAGTAGGGCTGCTCAAATCCGAATTCGGGTGAAACCTAGATAGTTGCTATCCGGATTTCACACAGTAAACCTGTGCGGGCTGGGGGGTGGGGGGGGGGGGGGGGTTAGGGTGGGGGGAGTTTGAGGGGGGGGGGGTCAAGCTTACCTGACTGACGTCTTCTTTGGTCCGTCCCTCGGCGCCTCCCACGATGCGTTCCAGGCACATCACGTGACTACAAACACTTCCTCCTTCAACCCGGAAGGAGGAAGTATTTGTACTCACGTGACCGCCGCATGTAACGCATCGTGGGAGGCGCTGAGGGACGGACCGAAGAAGACGTCAGACAGGTAAGCTTGACCCACCCCGCACAGATATCTGGGTGTAAACCTGATATCAACTATCTGGGTTTCACCTGAATTCGGATTTGAGCATCCCTCTGCTCATCAGAACATGGCAGGGATTGATATGGCTATATGGGATAGGGCTTGGACCAATACAACAGAGTAACCAAGCAGAGACTCTGTAACTTTAAAAAGTGCCCCTGGGGGGGGGGGGGTGGGGGGTACTTAGCTCGGAAGGGGGAAGCCTCTGGATCCTATCAAGGCTTCCCCCGTCCTCCTCTGTCTCCTGGTGGTCTCCATGTGCCCCTAGTAAGCCTCAGCCGACAATTTGTCAGCCTGTCGCGCAGGTGCAGTAGCGGCTGCAATATTTCCCTTCCCCGGCTCCAGCACAGGTGCAGTAGCGGCTCTGGGCTCAAGATCAGGCGGAAACCGCTGATCCCAGTCGGGTCTGCGCAGTAGAGTGGACCAGACTGGGATCGCCTATTTCAGCCTGATCCTGAGCCTAGAGTTGCTACTGCGCTTGCGCTGAAGCCGGGGACGGTAAATTTTTACATGGTCGCTGTTCGGAGCGGCCAAGCAAGACCACCATGTGACGGAGCAGGACGGGGGAAGCCTCAATAGGATCCAGAGGCTTCCCCCCTCCTGAGGTCAGTATCCCCCAGGAGCACTTTTTAAAGTTACAAATTCTATTTGAAGGGAACCAGAGACAAAGCACCCTCATGTATTTTTCCATATATAATCAATGTGAACATGACAGTAAACACCTACCCTGCTCTCCGTTTCATTCTTCTCTGCTAAATCTGCCTGTAATCAGCTCTGATAAGACTCCCCGACTGAGCATTCAGTCTAGCTTTCACCGGAATGATTATAGCTGAGTCAGTCTTCTGTGATGTCTTTTCAAGCCCAAGCCTGCCCCCTTGTGGCTCTGCTTTGCTGCTTCAAAGATAAAAAGGGGGCAGACTTGGGCTTGAAAAGACATCACAGAAGACTGACTCAGCTATAATCATTGATGTTAAAGCTAGACTGAATGCTCAGTCAGGGATTCTTATCAGGGCTGATAACAAGCAGATTTAGCAGAGAAAAATGCAACAGAGAGCAGGGTAGGTGTTTACTGTCATGTTTCCATTAATATATATGGTAAAATACATGAGGTTGCTTCATCTCTGGTTCTCTTTAAACACAGTCATTCCGGAAGTTATAGAAGGGAGGAAACAGAGCAGAAAAAGGAGGAAAATTATTTAAACTATTCAGGAAAATAAGAAAGGTAATAATAAAAACATATTTCTCTAATTTCCAGGTCTTTGGAGATCGTCCTAACTCCTGTTTATGAAACCACCGACCCCAGGTACCAAAATTGCTCCGACTCCACAGTCCTGCTAATTTTACAATATCATTACTTTATATACTCGCATATAAGCCTAATTTTTCAGCACAAAAAATGTTCTAAAAAAGTTACCCCCCTCGGCTTATACGCCAGTCAGTGGAGCAAAACAGATGGTGGAGCAGGTTTTGTTACTGGCAGAGGAGCATAAGGATTGTGCACTAGTGATCCTGCTCTTACCCTGCTGTGTTCCTGCCGCCAACCCCTGCAACATGTTGTGAAGAGTGCGATACTCAAGACTACCTGTGTCCTCCGGCTTGTGGAGTGGAGAGTGTAAGCAACGTGTCAGCGGTGCAATGATTCTTCCTGTGTGGCAATTGCTGTGTCTCATATCTATGATGCCATCCAGTGACGTTTTGGGACACAGTTTTATCATCCTTGGGGCACATCCGTCTAAGAGGAAGGGAACTGACTTGTACTGGGGGCACATCTGGCTATGCGGAGTCGGCTATAATGAGGAGGGGGCTTATACGCGAGTCAATCACTTTTTCCTGGTTTCTGAGGGAAACGCTGGTACCTCGGCTTATACGCGGGTCAGCTTATATGAGAGTATATACTGTATATGGTTATTAAAAATAGCTAATAGGATGCTAATGGCTTTCAGCTACTACAAATGTTATGTTAATTTTATGGAGCTTGGACTTGCACTTTACTTGTCAGTATAATAGAAGAAAAACTCTGCCTGTATCACATCCTCCATCCATTTTCCCTGCACTGCAATAATCCATCAAACCCTGAATGAAATCTCACATGGAGTGAAAATCTTGGTCAATTGTCATGCAGTTTTTCGGTAAATTACAAAACTATTACTGCACGTGGGAAAATCTCAGTGAGCCCCAGTGCACACCAAAAACCTCTAGCCGATCTGCAAAACGCCAGAGGTTTTTGAAGAAGATTTTAAGAGCGATTCTAGGTATGTTTAGAGACATTTTCTAAACATGCCTAGCATTTTTTGGAGCGTTTTTATGTAGCAGATTTCATATATTGTTACAGTAAAGCTGTTACTGAGCAGCTTCTGTAACAAAAAACGCCTGGAAACCCGCTCTGATCTGGTGTTTTTCAGAGCAGTTTTCCACTTTCCTATACTGTAACATTGAAGCAGAAACACTAGGCCTGAACGATTTTAGGAAAAGATTGAGTTGAGCGATTTCTGTTAGAAATCGTGATTTTGATACATGATTTTTTTCAAATCAATGCTTTGTCCCCCCGTGCCTGTTTCCCCCTCTGTCTTTCTGTGCCTCCTCTGTGCCCGCTCTGAGTTTCTTTGCGCCCTGTCCGTGCCAGCTCAGCGTCTCTGTGCCCGCTCTGTCTTCTCTGTGCTTTTGCTGGGTTTCTATGTGCCCCCTCTATGCCCATTTAGTGCCTCCTCTGTGCCCACTCTGTGTTTCTATGTGCCCATTCTGTGCTTGCTCTGCATCTCTCTGTGCCCACTCTGGGTCTCTGTGCTAGCCTCCTGTTTCTATGTGTCCGTTCCGTGCCGCCTCTGCATTTCTCTGTGCCCGCTCTGTCTCCTCTGTTCTATGTGCCCCCTCTATGCCCATTCCTCTTGTCTCTTTGTCCCCTCTCTGCATCTGTGCCCCCTCTGTGCTCTCTCTGCGTTTGTGTGCCCCCTCTTAGTCTTTGTGCCCTCTCTGTGCCCACTCTGTCTCCTCTGCGCTCGCTCTGCGTTTCTATGTGCCCCTTCTGTGCCGCCCGCTCTGAGTCACTTTACACCCTCTACGTTCTGCTTTTCTCTCTGTGCCCGCTCTCTCTCTCTCTGCAAACAGCTCAGCTTCTACCAATTCCTGGCTGGCTCTACTTTGTGTGACGGCGGCAGCGGTAGGCGGAGCCGTCTAAGCATAGAGCAGCGCAGCTTCAGCCAGTGACGACCCTCGTCAAGTATGACGGCGCGGCGGTGGGCTGAGCCATACTGAGCAGCCGGGGAGGATGCCTGGGAAAAGCGCAGGCAATGGCGATCTCTAGATCGTCTTGACAAGTACCACAGTTCCGATTTAAAACCGCAAAACCGTTCAGCCCTAAGAAATGACCAAAAATCTAAAAAATGCTGCAGCCCCCGAGTTTGCTTTTGTGGAAAAAACGAATCGCTCTGGTGTGCACCAGCCCATTGAAGTACATTACCCAAGCAATTTTCAAACAGCTAGCGTTTTTAAAAACGCTCATGAACCGCTCTGGTGTGCACCAGTCCTGAATTCAGAAATAAAGTCTAAAACAGCAAATGCAGTATTTTACCAATTCTTTATTTTTACTGAACGTGTCTTAGTGAGTTGGACAGAATACCAGTTTCACAAGCTAAATGAGCTTGTCACTGCAGTACAGCTGGCTTCCTCTCCTCTCTGGGCACAGCTGCTGGGCCGGACAGACAGATATGGAAATGTGACACACGAAGGAGGGAAAACTATAGCTGTCATAACATTTTCCAGAGTCCCTGCACTACAGAAGCAAACATGTCTATGTGAGGAAGCAAGAGACTTTGTATTTCACAGGAAGTAGATGCAAGACCTCATCCCAGCTAACAGGAAATAACAAGCATGGTGGATTCTAAAGCTTGTATGAACTGAAGAACAGCTACACCATATTGGTTTGTAAAGTTCAGTTCCAAATGTAATACTTATAAGGAACCGAAATATAGTAGGAGGAGGAAAAAAGACTAATACAAAGTGAGAAGTTAAAAAATAAAAGTTAGATCAAGAAATAATTGATAATCTCCATATAATTCATTCATGTTGTTTGATCCACCGTGGGCCTGCAGGTCATTTTTACTGCTGGTCGACCAGAAAAAAAAAAGCCAAACAGCACCAACTACCATTATCTATGAGCACACCTACTAACAATTTGATAAAGTATAAGGTTGTTTCTTTCAGGGCTGTGGAGTCAAAGCAATTTTGGGTACCTGGAGTCGGAGGTTTCATAAACTGAGGAGTCGAATGATTTTTGTATAAAATCCACAGCCCTGGAAAGTATTTATTTATTTATTTGTTGTATTTATAAAGCGCCAACATATTACGCAGCGCTGGACATTAATTTAGGTTACAGACAATATTTAGGGGTGACAAACAGCAATATGACAATACAGGAATACAAGAAAACCAGATCACACAGCACAGTATGAGTACAAGGTAATGCTTAGTCAGTCACTGGATGGGAGCATGGAGTTAGGCAAGTTAGGTTCACTCAAATGCCTAGCATGGGTGCACAGTAATAGAGGTGCATGATCAGGTAGGACACAAAAGGAGTGAGGACCCTGCCCAAAGGCTTACAATCTAGAGGGAGAGGTAGGGACACGAGAGGTAGGGAACCAGAGTTCGGCTGTGGGTTTAGAGCAATTGTGAGGGGTGGTAGGCAAGAGTGAAAAGGTGAGTTTTGAGGGCCTTCTTGAAGGTGTTGAAGGAGGGGGCTGCCCTAATGGGTGGAGGTAGGGAGTTCCATAGTGTCGGAGCGGCTCTTGAGAAGTCTTGGAGGCGTGCATGGGACTGGGTGATGCGGGGGACGGTCAGGCGAAGTTCATTGGAGGAGCGGAGTGAGCGGCTTGGTGTGTATCTCTGAGTAAGATCAGAAATGTAGGTTGGACAGGTTTTGTGGATGGATTTGTAGGTCAGACACAATATCTTGAATCTGATTCTGGACTGGATAGGAAGCCAGTGGAGGGATTCACGGAGGGGAGCCGCCCTGGTGGAGCGATGGGAGGAGTGGATAATTCTGGCAGCCGCATTCATGATGGACTGCAGTGGGGCTATTCGGGTCTTAGGGAGTCCAGACAGAAGGGCATTGCAGTAGTCGAGGCGGGAAATTATGAGGGAATGGATGAGGAGTTTGGTGGTGGCAGGGGTCAGGAAAGGGCGAATCTTACAGATGTTACGAAGGTGGAAGTTGCAGGACTTTGTGAGGTTTTGGATGTGGGGAGTGAAGGAGAGTGCGGAGTCCAGGGTGACACCCAGACAGCGGGCTTGAGAGGTAGGGTGAATAGTAGTGTGGTTAACAGTGACCTGCACATCTGGGAGGTCCAGGGATGACTGGGGTGGGAAGATCATAAATTCCGTTTTGTCTAGATTTAGTTTTAGGAACCTAGCGGACATCCAGGAGGAGATGGCAGATAGGCAGGAGGAGACCTTGTCCATGGTAGTGGTGGATATGTCAGGGGTGTGGAGATAGATTTGGGTGTCATCTGCATACAGATGATAGTTAAAACCCATGGAGGAGATAACCTTGCCAATGGAGGATGTGTATAGGGAGAACAGTAGGGGGCCAAGGACCGAGCCTTGGGGGACTCCCACTGAGAGGTGGTTGGGGGTGGACGAGGACTCATTGAAGGAGGTCGTGAAGGAGCGGTTGGAGAGGTAGGATGAAAGCCAGGTCAGGGCGAGATCGTGAATGCCCATGGATTGGAGGGACTGGAGGAGTAGGGGATGATCTACTGTATCAAAAGCTGCTGAAAGGTCAAGGAGGAGGAGAATGGTGTATTTACCTTCAGCTTTAGCTAAGGCAAGGTCATTGACCACTTTGGTGAGAGCCGTTTCGGTTGAGTGGGCAGGCCGAAATCCAGATTGCAGTGGGTCTAGTAGTGAGTTGGCATTGAGGTACTGGGTCAGGCGTTTGTGAACCAGACGCTCAAGGAGTTTTGAGGCGAAGGGGAGGAGGGAGATCGGGCGGTAGTTGGAGGGTAGCGAGGGGTCGAGGGAGGGTTTCTTGAGCAGAGGCAGTACAGTGGCCTGCTTGAAGTCTGAGGGGAAGGTGCCTGTGGATAGGGAGAGGTTAAACATGGTAGTGAGGACTGTAGTGCCAGCTGAGAGATCTGAGAAATCAAATTACAGTTGTGATTAGTCACAGGTGAGGAGGAATTAGACAGGCGAAACTCTCTAAAAACATAGAGGGTGGACTTCTCTTTGTTTTCCTCCTGTCCAAGAGTTCAGATCCACTTTAAAGTAGTCTGAAACTGACACAAATCAAAAATGTGTTTTTCTACTTTTTCTTACTCATACAGTTATCATATTTGCTTTTGTGCACAAGCAATATTGTCTGTCTGCAAATTACACGTTTCCAAAGTGTAGTTTTTCTTGCCCTGAAAGCTGTCATTGCATTTTATTCTAACTGCTTTTTATTATATATTAAAATCTTCAAATGAGTTGTTCTGAACTGTGTGTGTGTGCCTGAAACAGAGATAGCGTCTCAGAACGAGTTTTTTACTTGTTACACACAAAGTATCAACATTGGAATGTAAACAAAGATACTGTTATCTCCAGTTTGGATGCGGATTTCACGCTGAATAGCAGGGCAAAGTGCTTTGTTTTACCATTTCAGTGATGTTTTGCTACAACTTTTTTTTCTGGGGTAGTAGCTTTAAAGCTGTGAGGAATCTATTAGAGCAAAGTAGAAATGCTGGTTTTCAGACCACTTTAACGCAAAATGCAACGACGGTCTAAGGAGGCCGGCCTGACTCTCAGACTATACGAGCAATTCAGGGAAGGGCACTGATGAAAGTACCGGAGGCAGAGGGCATAGCTGGCAGTGGTACAGAACTACCCTCCCTTCACCTTGTCATGTTTAATTCATCCTGACTTCTTCAGCTCTGTCACCGTGAAAGACTCCTCTTTATGTTGACCTCAGTACTTTTCACGTTAAATTACAACCTATTGATATTCCTGGCTCAATTCGCCCAGATCTTATATCAACAGCTGTCAGGAGTCAGCCAAAAAAAAAAACCTATATGTATCTCTTCCCCACCCCCCAATGAAAGAAAAAAAATCTGCAAAAAATATATTCGTCAAGCGGTGACAAGCCGCGAGGAGGCGGCGGTGCTATCAGGGGCCGCAATATGCCTTACGTAGCATTATCTGCCTCATTATGATGTATAGAAGCCATTTTTTTCACTTGACCTTCCAACGTGCTCTTTGTCAATTCCCTTTATGTCTCTAAATGCATAGATTGGCAACAAGAATAGCTTTATTTATAGCTACTTAAAAAGACAGACAGTTGCTGGGAAGTTTGCTAACTGTCATTTCTTTTCTCACAGAAGAAGGATGAAGTGGAGGAGGCTAAGACAGAATCATTTTCCCCCTAGTCTGACAAATCAAGCTGATGTTTTTTGTTTTCTTTTCTAGTACACTTTCGACATCAACAATCAAAAAATAAACAGGCAGGATTTGTACGCGTCGGAAATGAAATTAAAATATCACTCGGCACTGTTGCGCTGAATACGTTCTGCACGCCAACGTCTAGGACAAATCAAAGGGAGATAACTGTGTAAAAAAGATGGGAATTGCATGAAAGTTTGGGGTTTTTTTGTTTTTCCCTTTTCTTATAAAAAAAACCGCTCAGTGTAATTTGCCTTATTAAAACAGAAGGTATTTGCAAAAATTCAGCTTTAAAGGACAACTGAAGCAAGAGGGACATTGAGGCTGCCATATTTTTTTTTTTTTTGAAAGCAAGTCAAGTTTATTGAACAAGATGAATCATACATAGTCCAAAAATTTGCAAAAAATATATGTGAGGACAGTATCAGTGAGACTTATAGAGGAGTACAGTAATACAATCAGGATAAGTGCTTAACCAGATCTGCTTTCAGAACTTAAATTCCAACAGAGAGAAAAAAAAAACATTAACAACGATAACAGTTAACATAGCCTGTTACTTGAGATTAAGTATCAAGATCTTAGAAGGGTAGTAGTTGAACCAGTGTGGGGGGGGGGGGGGGGGGGGAGCAGGGAGAGGACCCAAAAAGGAGGGAGGTCTTTTTTTTTTTTTTTTTGTTGAGGTCATAAGTTGCTGTATGAAAAAGGGATTAACCCTGGGAGATGTATTTCATTAAGTTATTTGTAGTGGCTATGTAGTTTACCTGCGGGTGCGTGGGGAGTCTATCCATGCTTTCCAGATGTTATTGAATTTGGTTAGAGTGCCTCTCTTTTCATAGATGGCCTTTCGAAGTGGGATAACTTTGTTAACACTGCTGATCCATTCAGAACGGGTAGGGATTGTAGGGAGTATCCAATATCGGGTAAGGAGCTTTCGGGCTATATGTAGGACTTCTAGAGTAAAGCGTTGGGTATTTTTATCCAAAATTGTATTTGGAAAAATATGAAGTAGGCAAATTTTTGGATCACATGTAATCGGACAGCCCATATAATCATTTAAGAATTTGACAATTTGAGCCCAATATGTGTTTATTTCTGGGCAGGACCAGACCATGTGAAAAAAGGTGCCTCTGTCTATCATACATTTGGGGCAGTTTGGAGAGACTCCAGGTTTAAATTTGGAAAGGCGGACTGGGGTAAGAAATGCTCTGTGCAGGACGTATAGATAAATTAACCTGTCAGGAGCATGCGGGGATACCATCAAGACTCTATCGAGAGAGTCTTCCCATTCCTGATCATCTATCGTGCCGACATCTACTTCCCATATTAGTTTGCGTGTGTTAGCTTTGACGCTGGCCTCAGGGGAGATAATTGCATTGTATAACATAGTTATTAGGTGTTTAGAGATGCTGTCACCCAGTATGTCATAAATGATTGTGTCTTTCAATTCAGTTGGGAGGAGATCAAACTGTTTGTAGAGGGCGTGAGTTAGTTGCATATATTTATAGAAGGCAGTGCTTTGCAACTGAAATTCCTCAGCCACCTGAGCAAACGATTTAACCATATTTCCCTGCATCAATTGAAAGAGAAACTTTATCCCTTTGCTTATCCAGAAGATACTGTCAGTTAGTTTACATAATTCCTTTAGGCTTTGATTTTCCCACAGCGGGAGATGTTTGATCGTGTTAGTATGAAGTGACTTTTGATGAGCCTTATCCCAGACAATAAACATTTGCTTAAGTGTTGGAGGGAGCTTTCGGAAGTGTGGGACACCCCTTTTGCCCTTTAGCAAATTATAGAGTGGATCAGTGTACCGTACCCCCAGTTCGTCAAAAAGAAGAGACTGCAGAGTTCCCCTACCTTCCCTGAACCCATCATAAAGTAGGGACAACTGAGCTGCTAAGTAATATGAATGACAGTCAGGTAGTGCTATTCCGCCCAGATCTTTGGGACGTTGCAGTATCGATAGGGATAACCTATGCCTTTGGTTAGACCAAATGAATTGTGTGAGTTGTGCGTTTAATTTCGCGAATTTAGCTGGTGGGAGGTATTCAGGAGAGTGCCAGGTGACGTACAATATCTTGGGGAGCAATATCATTTTAAATAAGTTGGCACGGCCCAGAGTTGACAATGGTAGTTTTTCCCATGACCGAAGTTTTGTGATCATAAACTGCAATAGGGGAGCCAAGTTGAGGCTATCATATTCTGTTATTGATCTTGATATATTTATACCGAGGTATCGGAATACGCTAACCCATTGTAAAGGAGATTCCAGCTGGTCTCTCGTTGGAGCAAATGTATCTACTGGTAGGATGGAGGATTTGGACCAGTTTATACGCAGCCCTGAGAAGAGACCAAACGTAGAAATAGCAGCTAGAGCCATCTTCAGGGAGCCCCCCGGGTCTGACAGATATAGGAGCATATCATCCGCGTATAGGCTGACTTTTTCTATATCTCCCTTTTCCCATCCCCCAATTCTATCTTCATTTCTGATTAGTGCTGCCAGTGGCTCTATGGCCAGGTCAAAGAGCAAGGGGGATAAGGGACATCCTTGGCGTGTTCCACGTTGTAGTAAAAAAGAGGGTGACAGCCAACCATTCACTTTGACCCTGGCCACAGGGCCACTGTAGAGCAGGCGAACCCAGGAGGAGAATTTATTTCCAAAACCAAATTTATTTAACACTGCAAAGAGAAAGTCCCATTCTATTGTATCAAAAGCTTTTTCTGTGTCTAATGACACTAGGACACGGGTACCAACATTACTATGTTTAGCTTGCAGATTGATATATAAGCGACGCAGATTCAAAGCCGTGGATCTATTAGAGATAAATCCAGATTGATTCCTATGGACGAGATCCACTATTACAGTATTTAGTCTATTTGCTACTATTTTAGCTAGAATTTTAATGTCTGTCTGTAGTAATGATATTGGACGATATGAGCTGCATTCTTGAGGATTTTTCCCGGGTTTTAAAATAAGGGATATAATTGCTTCTCGCATTGAGTAGGGCAGTTCACCTTGTTCTAATGCTTCATTATATAATTTTAACAAAATAGGGCTGAGTGTGGTTGCTAGCTCTTTATATAGTTCTGCCGGAAGGCCATCAGAGCCAGGGGACTTAGAAGAAGGAAGGGACGCTATGGCGTCATTGATCTCTGTCATAGTGATGGGTCTATCTAATAATAGAATCTGAGCTTCCGTAAGGGTAGGTAGATTTATCTGTGCAAGGTATTCATCAATTTCAGTGGGTGATTTGGATATCTGCTTAGCGTACAGGGTAGTATAGTAGAGTTCAAATCGTTTTAGTATTTCAGCAGGTTCTGTTAAAATTTGGCCACTTGTCTCAGCAATATGGGTGATCACCTGTGGTGTCTCCCGCTGTCTAGATATCTTGGCTAGCAGGGCTCCGCATTGGTCACCTGATTCGTACCATCCCTGTTTTGCAAAAAGTAATTTACGATTGGTCTTTTCCACCAATATGTGTTCGTATGTAGTTAATTTAGATTTATAATTCTGTTCCGTTATGAGAGTAGGGGAGGCAGTGTATGCCTGTTCTGCATTAGCTAAGTCAGTTTTGGCAGACTGTTCCTGCTGTGCAGTTGCTACTTTGCATTTCTTAATTTCTTTACAAAAGATATATTTAATATGCAATTTTAACACGCTCCAAATTGAAGCATAGGAGGCCTCCTCTCCCTGGGCATCCACATACTCCCGTATGAGTTTTTCCATCGATATCGTGGGCAGAATTTTAGTTATCCAAAATGAATTCAATTTCCATAGATCAGCTCGTGGCGGAAAGATCCAAGAAAAAACTGCTCTACATGGAGAGTGGTCTGACAATACTGCAGGCAAGTATTCTATAGATTTACAATTAGGTAGAAGTGAGTCACTAGTCAGAATATAATCAATGCGTGAGCGTGAATGATGAGACGCTGAGTAACAGGAGTATGCTGATGCCCCAGGAAAGAACTTATGCCATACATCAGTTACGGATACAATCTGCAGCATTTGCAGCAGCTTAGTAGGTGCAGTGGAGGTGTTAGCTTTGGGATATTTATCAAGAGAGGGAAACAAAACGTAGTTGAAGTCTCCTAGCCATACAGCAGGCAAGTGTGGAAATTTAGCCATATAGGTAAATGCTTTTTTAATTACATCATATTGAAAAGGTGGAGGTATATATATTGCAATTATGAGAATTGGCACGTTATAAAGAATGCAGTTTAGAAAGATAAATCTGCCATCACTGTCAATTTTACTATCGCAATGTTGAAAGTGGGCTCTGCGTGTGATTAAGATAGAGACTCCACGGGAGTGAGAGGTGTGCAGAGAGTGATAGCTCCACCCTATCCAGGGCCTAGATACTGCTCTGGTTAATGAATCATCTAAATGAGTCTCCTGTATAGCTATCACGTCCACTGCATATTTCCTTAAAGTGTTCAAAATCACAGATCTTTTAATTTTATCTCTTATACCACGTACATTCCAGGTTATAAAAGAAACTTTAGCCTCCATGAGATAGTATTAACATTTGGTCCTCCCGTCCACCCCCAATCCCCCCGTCCCCCACACAAACAGCATAGTATACAGGCTTGTACCAGAAAACTAAATAAACTCCCAGCTCCTTGCCATTAAAACGTGACCGGAGCATTACTCCCAATGCAACATAGTCTCTGAGGTGATGACTCTTCCTTAACCAATCTGCCGGGTGCAGGGCTTCATAGCAGAAGTATGGCATTATATTAGTGAAGTCAATCACCCCAGGGGGGGTAAGAACAAGTTCCAACGCAGACATGTGGTAAGCAGGGCGGCCCAATCTCGCCCCGGCAATAAGAGAAAATAAAGTGTAGCATCAGTGACATCCTACCATGCTGCGTGGTAGATGAGAAAATAATATTGAACAGAATATAATTTACTTCACGATAGCTAGACTGTGAGGTAGTACTTACAGCATGGAGAGATGATCGTAGGGACACTTAAAGGAAACAAAATAGTCCTTGTAGGTACTGCAAGCATAGATCCTAGGAATCTCGCGGCGGAGATGCTGTTGTTGTAGGCTGTTTATCAAGCCAGGAGAAGACTTCAGAGGCAGTGGTAAAGAAATGTGTTTCCCCATCAGCGATTACCCGTAGGCGGGCAGGGAATAGCATGGCATACTGTATCCCACGTTGTCGGAGCTTTCGTTTCGCCTCGATGAAACTGGCGCGCATTTTTTGCGTCTCCACTCCGAAATCAGGAAAAATTGAGATGGTGACATTTTCCATTTGTATGTCTCCCTTCTCTCGAGACAGACGCAGTACCGTGTCGCGATCTCTGAAGTGAAGTAACCGCCCGATGAAGGTGCGGGGTTTGGCGCCAACAGGTTGAGGCCTAGAGGGGATCCGATGAGCCCGTTCCACAGAGAAGCACGTAGTGAAGGCATCACGGCCGAAATGTTCAGTAAGAAACCGCTCTAGGAATTCCTCGGCGTTATCTCCCTCTGCCTTCTCCGGCAGGCCTATAAGGCGGATGTTGTTCCGTCGAAGACGGTTTTCCATGTCTTCTTGCCGGAGAAGCATGGTTCTCACCTGAGATTGTGTAGTAGTCATTTCACGTGGAAGATGCCTCGTGTCGTCCTCCAGGGCGGAGATACGTCTCTCCGTTTCTCTTACTCTCTCTCGTAGGTTCCCCATATCAGCGCGGATTAACTGAATATCAGCTTTAACTTCGTTTACCTTCGTTGTGAAGGTTTCTGTTAGTGAGGCATGCATTGCGTTGATAGCTTCCAGTATTTGTGCAGTGTCTGGTGGGGAGACGTCCTCAGCCTCTGGAGGGGGGTCCGGCGCCACGCCATTTTGGGTCGGCTGCCTGTATTTGTCAAGCGGGCCTACTGTCTTCTCTGCGCCCTTTTCTCTGTTTTTTGGAGGCATGGTTATGCTGCGGATTCTTAGGCGTTCCTCCCAGGTAGTATAAAGTGTTTTTTTCCTTCAATAGTGAGCAGGATGGAGAAGGATTAAAGTTGCCGGAGAGCAGAGCTCAGGAACACACGTCTGCTCACATGCCCGCGCTAGCCACGCCCCCGAGGCTGCCATATTTATGTCCTAAGTAATACTAGTTGCCTGGCTATCCTGCTGATCCTTTGCCTCTAATACTTTTAGCCACAGACCCTGAACAAGCATGCAGCAGATCAGGCGTTTCTGACATTATTGTCAGATCTGACAAGATTAGCTGCATGATTGTTTCCGGTGTTACTCAGCCACTTCTGCAGCCAAATAGACCAGCAGCGCTGCCAGGCAACTGGTATTGTTTAACCCTTTGGGGCCCACCCTTGGTAAATCTTAAGGTGCATACACACGAGACTATAGTCTTTGGAAAATGAAAGATCACAGACCAATCTTACCACCCTTCATGTAGTATGAGAGCCATACTCTACACAGTCTATTCTATGGAGCTGAACTCCCCATCAGAAAAAAAGATCTTTGCAAGATGCTGCACACACAGATGCTGTACACTCTCAAAAGATCAGTAGCTGCAAAAGATCTGTTCCTGCCAAAAATCCATTCCTGCAAATTGCAATGATAGTCTATGAGATCTGCAAATCATCATACACACATGATTTAACTGACATTCATCTGCAGATCAGATCCACCAGGATGGATTTTCAGATCTGCAGATGAATGTCAGTTAAATCATGTGTGTATGATGATCTGCAGATCTCATAGACTATCATTGCAATTTGCAGGAATGGATTTTTGGCAGGAACAGATCTTTTGCAGATACTGATCTTTTGTGTCTGTACAGCATCTGTGTGTGCAGCATCTTGCAAAGATTTCTGTCTGATGGGGAGTTCAGCTCCATAGAAAAGACTGTGTAGGTATGGCTCTCATACTACATGGAGGGTGGTAAGATTGGTCTGTGATCTTTCATTTTCAAAAGACTATAGTCTGATGTGTGTATGAGCCTCTAGTCCTACGCCGCACTTGTGGCTGTCCTAACCTGATGCGGTGTTGGATTTACGCCACCTGCTGTTTCCGCTCCCGACGTGATCGTGCGCACCCGAGAGGGGAGATTAAGCTGTCATATGACAGCTGACATCTCCCCTCAGTGATCAAGAGCCATTGCAATTGGCTCTTGATCACTACGATTGCCGGCGGATCGTAGTGATCACCATAACAGCTGCGGCAGTAAGGGGGAAAGAAGAGGATCCACTCACCATCCTCACGTTCGACCGGTGATCGGCGCTCCCCTCTGCTCTGCCCGGCATCAACGCTCGCTCTAACGCAAGTGCCGGGTCCCAGCTTGATGACGTCATCAAGCCGCGACCCGAAACTTAACGTCAGTACAAGCAAGGATGCTAGCCAGAGTGGAGGGGTCCACAGCTGCTCATCGCTGGAGCCTGGGTGGTGAGTAAAAGTTACCTGCAATAGGGGGGCACCTGGTAACACTGGGGACTACATACTGAGCTTAGCCCTACCAAGGATCGCAATCACGTCATTTCCACATGGGGAAGTTTGAAGAAGAGGCTTCAAACTTCCCCAAAGTCCCGACGCATGCCGCCCGCATCATCAGCAGCGTTGGACTTTCCCTCCGCACGAGTCCGACGCTGTCTGTCCTCTATCGCCGTTTGCCGGCTCTTGTGCTTGGCAAAACTCCAGGTTCCTGTACGTCACATGACATACAGGAAGTATTCCGTGCATTAGAGCCTGCAGGAGGCGAAGTGGATAGACTGGCATTGCTGGACTCGTGCAGGAAGCTATGTCCAGAACTGATGCAGCTTGGGGGACGTAGGAGGCACAGAGAGACACAGAGACAGAGCGGGCACACAGAGAGACACAGAGGGGGCACAGAGAGAAACAGAGCGGGAACAGAGACATAAAGGGGGCAAGAGAGAGGCCAATAAGAGGCATAAAGAGGCAAAGGGGGCACAAAGAGAGACAAGGGGACAGATGGGGGGGGGGGGGGAGCTTGATTTGAAGGAAATCGTGAATTGAATCGAAATCACAATTTCAGACAGAAATCGCTCAGGCCTGTCATGCTGGCCGCCGTGATGACGCCATGCGTCATTAACCAGGAAGAGCCGGCCCGATACCCGGCCCGGGTGTTGCCGGTAACGGGGACCAGCAGAGAAACAAGGAGAGAAGCCAGGAGGACGCCGTGGGACCTCGCTGCCTACGGTGGGCTGGAAAAAGCCCCAGGTAAGTGTAATCTTAATACAAGGCACTGCTCAGGGTCCCTTTAAGTGAGTGGCTGTGGTTACCCACAATGCATCACTAATGAATATGCAGATTGTCTCTTTATGCCCCTGAAGCCAGGCTTACATCCAGAACCGCTGGTGTATAGCAAGCCTATAGCTTATACATTTATAGAGCTACATCAACCCAACATGCAGACGGCCTGTTTCAGACTGTTGGTCCTCATCAGTGCATGGCAGGGATTGATGGCTGTATGGGGGCTTGGACCAGTACAACAGAATACCCAGGAAGCTCAGGGTAACTTCAAGGATACCCAAAGTGACATGTGACATGATGAGATAGACATGTGTATGTACAGTGCCTAGCACACAAATAACTATACTGTGTTCCTTTTTTCTTTCTCTTACTGAAAGAGTTAAATATCAGGTATGTAAGTGGCTGACTCAGTCCTGACTTAGGAAGTGACTACAGTGTGACCCTCACTGATAATAAATTCCAACTATAAAGCAATTTCCTAGCAGAAAATGGCTTCTGAAAGCAAGAAAGAAATAAAAAGGGGAATTTCTTATCAGTGAGGGTCACACATCCTGTCTGACACTTCCTGTCTGAGTCAGGCACTTACATAAATGATATTTAACTCTTTCAGGCAGAGAAAGGAAAAAAAAGGAGCACAGCATAGTTATTTGTGTGCTAGGCACTGTACATACACGTCTATCTCATCATGTCACATGTCACTTTTGGTATCCTTTAAAACACCTAGGAAAGAATAGGGGACTAAAGAGACCTCCTTTTTTAGGATCTCCAAAAAAAAAAAAAAATCAACGCTCAGTGTAAGCATGCAGCAGATCAGATGTTTCGGACATTGTCAGATCTAACAAGATTAGCTGCATGCTTGTTTCTGGTGTGATTCAAACACTACTGCAGCCAAATAGAGGGCTGCCAGGCAACATATGGCAGCCTCCATATCCCTCTTGCTTCAGTTGTCCTTCAAGCCTGTTGCCTGGCTGTCCTGCTGATTTCTTTGGCTGCAATAGTGTCTGAATCTCACACCTGGAACAAGCATGCTGCTAATCCAGTCACACTTCAGTCAGAGCACGTGATCTGTATATGCTTGTTCAGGGTCTATGGCTAAATGTATTAGAGGCAGCGGATTAGCAGGACAGCCAGGCAATATGCATTGTTTAAAAGGAAATACATATGGCAGCCTCCATACCCCTCTCGTTTTAGATTCCCTTTAAAGAGACACTGAAGCAAGAAAAAAAATATGATATAATGAATTGGTTGTGTAATGCAGATAATTACTAAAACATTAGTAGCAAAGAAAAAATATTCTCATATTTGTATTATCAGTTGTATAGGGGTTTTTTTTTAAATAACATTGCATCAGTAATATTTGCAGTTTACACACTACTCAGCATTCTAAATGATTTTACAGAGCAGGCTAGTGAAATTTTGAACCCCTTCTCTGCAAGAAAAAGAAAATACAATGACTGACAGTTGAGATAAGCTTCAGAAGACAGAGCTCTCTGCTACTTTGAAAGTTGTGGAGCTCAATGGCTCTTTTGCCTAGATAGCAACTGGAGTTTCTTAACTCTTTCTGTACTGGAAACAATATTAGACTTATGTCTCTGCTCCTAATGTTTTATTTCTTAGCTGTACTAAACATACAAATCATCATAATTTTTTTTCTGCTTCTCTTTAAGGGCCATTCCCCACTAGAGCACATCGGGAAACGGAAGTGCAGACTCACTAAACACACTGCACTTCTGTTTCAATGCGATTTTTGGCGATGCAATTCCATTCACGGCAACGGACGGAAATCGCAATGCGTTTGCGTATGTTCGTCGGTAACCATGCATTAGAATCCCACGGTGAATCGCAACACATGCCTGTGCACATCACACAGTGTAGTCTAGATTTCCGCGCGAATCGCATCTCATCCCGCCGCCGTAAATCCCGGAGTGCGGGGAAGCAGCCTTAGGCTACTCTAGCCTGCATGGTTATGATGAGTGCGCGATCCGCAGCCGCCAATGTCTCCTGTATAGGAATAGAGAGGACACAGAGGTCAGGCTTTCAGTAATCCCCAGCACAGTGCAGTGCATACAGCAATGCCTGTATATAATATGTCATATATATGTATATACATGTAATAATCCCCCAGAGCAGCTCTCAGCAGAAGCTCAGGAGATGGGCCTGGATTCAGCCACATGCAAGGTCACCGGTGTCAGCAAACACGTGCTAACCATGTAAGCTTCCTCCCCCGGGCAGCACGGGACTGCAGGACCTGCCCAGGCCTGCTGGTGTGTTTATGCTGCCATCAAACGTTGATTCGAGTCATTTATTTAATGACTAACCTACATGGTTTAGTGAATGATTTCATAACTTTAAAGGGATACTTAAAGGGGTCCTCTTGCACCTTTTAAAAATAAAAAAAACCGCCACTTACCAGGGGCTTCTATCGGCCCCCTGCAGCTGGAATGTCCCGCGCCGTCCTCTTCCGAGTCTCCGTTACCCGCCGCCGGCACCGATGTATTTATTTGTCTAACTAGACGAATAGAACAGCGACTGCACGGCAATGCGCGTGCTCACTCCCGCGTGTGTTATCGAGAGCTTACTGCGCAGGCACAGTACAGGAAAACTTCGTACTGTGCAGTAAGCTCCCGATGACGCGGCAGTTCTATTCGTCCAATTAGACGAATAATTACACCAGTGCCAGGGGCGGGGAACGGGTCATGGGCAGAGAACGTCGCAAGACATTCCAGCTGCAGGGGGCCGAATGAAGCACCAGGTAAGCGGCAGTTTTTGTTTTTTAAAGGATACCCGAACTGAAATGAGACATGATGAGATAGACATGTGAATGTACAGTGCCTAGCACACACATAACTAGGCTGTGTTCCTTTTTTTCTTTCTCTGCCTGAAAGAGGTAAATATCAGGTATGTAAGTGGCTGACTCAGTCCTGACTCAGACAAGCAGTGACTACAGTGTGACCCTCACTGATAAGAAATTCCCTTTTTTTACCTCTTTCTTGCTCTCAGAAGCCATTTTCTGCTAGGAAAGTGTTTTATAGTTGTAATTTCTTATCAGTGAGGGTCACACTGTAGTCACTTCCTGTCTGAGTCAGGACTGAGTCAGCCACTTGCATACCTTATATTTAACTATTTCAGGCAGAGAAATAAAAAAAAGGAAGGAACACAGCATAGTTATTTGTGTGCTAGGCACTGTACATACACATGTCTATCTCAATATGTCACATTTCAGTTTGGGTATCCTTTAAAAGGTGCAAGAGAACCCCTCTAAGCTTTAGAGAAAAAAAATCAGATTTAATCACCTGGGGCTTCTACCAACCCTCTGCAGCTGTCCCGTGCCCTCGCAGTCACTCACGGAGCCGCTCTTTAACTGCCTCCAGCTAGTTGGCCTGGCCACGCAACCCCTTCTCCGCGTTCCCGTCCACAATAGCGCCCTGCGCAGGCGGACGGGAACGTGAAGAAGGAGACATGTAGCCAGGCCTGTTGGCGAAAAGAAACTAGCTGGCGGCGGGGGACAGGAAGACCCGTCAGTGACTGCGAGGTCACAGGACGGCTGCAGGGGGCTGGTAGAAGCCCAAGGTGAGTAAAGCTTAAAGTGAATCTTTAAAAGAAAAATATATGAGTTTCACTTATCTGGGGCATCTACCAGCCCCATGCAGCCATCCTTTGCCCTCGCAGTCACTCACGGCTCCTCCGATCCCCCGCCGCCAGCTAGTTTCGTTTTTGCCGTCTCTGAGTCGGCGGGCTCACCACGTGTACCTTTGCCCGCATTCCCGTTGGTGCAGAAAGTCATCGCGGACATTAAAGAGACTCTGTAACATTAAAAAGATCCCCTGGGGGGTACTCACCTCAGGTGGGGGAAGCCTCCGGATCCTAATGAGGCTTCCCACGCTGTCCTCTGTCCCACGGAGGTCTCGCCGCAGCCCTCCGAACAGCCGGCGACTGTGCCGACTGTCAGTTCAATATTTACCTTTGCTGGCTCCAGCGGGGGCGCTGTGGTGACTTTCGGCACGGAAATAGACGGAAATACCCGATCTCCGTCGGGTCCGCTCTACTGCGCAGGCGCCGGAAACTTGCGCCTGCGCAGTAGAGCAGACCCGACGGCGATTGGGTATTTCCGCCTACTTCGGCGCCGACAGCCGTCAGAGCGCCTGCGCAGGAGCCAGGAAGGTAAATATTACGTCACCGGTGCACGGAGGGCTGCAGCGAGACCCCTGACGGATGGAGGACGGCGTGGGAAGCCTCATTAGGATCCGGAGGCTTCCCCAACCCGAGGTGAGTACCCCCCAGGGGCCGTTTTGTCGTTACAGTTCCTCCTTTAACACGCACCTGCAGGTGCGTGTTAATGCGCGTGATAGCTCCCTGCACCAGCGGGAATGCGTGCACAGATACGCGTGGCGGCCCTCCGAGTCGGCAAAAACGAAACTAGCTGGCGGCGGGGGATCGGAGGAGCCGTGAGTGACTGCGAGGGCAAAGGATGGCTGCATGGGGCTGGTAGATGCCACAGATAAGTGAAACTATTTTTTTTAGAGTTAAAGGACACCCTAATCTCAGCTCAAAAAGATAAGCAGCAGCATAATACCCCTTAAAGAAAAACATTTCTTTGTTACAGCTGATATGAATCCTGCCATCAATCTGCAGTTTGTCTACTTCCTGCTTTCAGGAGAGCAGACATATTGTTAACATCCTGGGATTACAAATGAGCTCTCTGCCATGGCAGTCAGCTGGCAAAGCTAAGGGATCAAATTACAATTTGTGCTTAGTCACAGATGAGGGGGAATTAGACAGGCTAAACTCGGCCCTGATCAAAAGTTTAAGTTCACTTTGAACTTTCTAACAATACTCCATCATTTGGCTCCTGGTTCTTGCTTTTTTAATAGGCAACGGGAGCTTCCCAAACAATGGAACCTCGGAGACTATTACCAGTTTGCAATCCCAGTCCTGTTCGTTTTGGCACTGTTACAGGGTGGGGGCGGAGTTACATTAGGGGGCTGAGCCAAGACACAGGAGTAATAGTGTGTTATGTTGGGTTTGCTAGGACATGTGGGTGAAAGTCATGCGCTGGATGGGGGACAAACTAATTGGCAGCAGAGATGATCAATGAGATCTAAATAATGGCATGCAAATGTAATGCAAATCGTATGCAGCTTGGGATTGTGCCAATTAAAAACTGCATACAATATGAATCGAGTTCCCATGCTAGACGGAGAAATTATCATACCATTTGCGAATTCCAATTCTCAGTTTTTGCCAAAAAATACATTACGCCAACGAAACTAACAGTGGCCCATCAAGTGTGCCGTTTTTAGAAAATGATCCAATTTTCGATAACAACATTGAAATCAAATTAAAAGAGCGCATTTCATCAGTGCGCAGCAGTAAAGGATCCAAACTATTCCCCACATCCAAACCAGTTGCGATGGTATGCATAAAATATGCCACCCCAATTAACCAGTTTTTTAAAGTGGACCCGAACTCTTGCACAGTACAAAAAGAAAACAGAGAGAAATATGCCATGTGTGTTTTTAGAGAGAAGAGCCTAATTCCCCCTTCTCTTCAAGTAATCATACAAGTGTAATTTGATCTCTCAGCTGTGTCAGCTCAGAAATTTGGCAGTCCTCGGCAGACACGGCTAATATGCAAACACAGAATGTTAACCCTTTGTCTGCTGAAATAAACCAATCAAAAATAGTTGTGCTGGTTCAATAAAGCAGTCCCCGTACAGTATTTTTGAAGTCAGATATACATATCTGATTGTGACTGTGTATATGATGTCTACACAGGAATCTTTTATATATGTTACGGCCAGAACCCGAAGTTTGGCCACTTTGCGTTCTGGCCGGCCACTTCGGGTTCTGGCCGGTCAATGTGCGAACTGGCCGCGGCGGTGCGGCCAATATTAGAAATGAAATGATTGCAGTAAAGATTAATGTATGTTCTGGCCGTCTCGCTGCGGCCAAATGTGTCAAAAGTGCGTTCATTTAATGAAATTAAGCCGGCGGCAATGTAGCAGATGAAGCCGCCGGCTTTCTCTCCTCCCCCCTGCCTCTCTCGCTCTCTCTCGGGCAGCCGGCAGGGACACGCGTGTCCCCGAGATTCGTTTGTCACGCCAGGGCAGCAGAGCGGGGAGGCTGCAGACATTTCTTCTGCCAGCACCCGCTCTGCAGAAACGAACAGCAGGATTCCCTGCTGCTACGAACGACTCTGGGGGGACACGCATGTCCCCTCCGGATGCCAGGAGAGAGAGAGAGAGAGGCAGGGGGGGAGGAGAGAAAGCCGGCGGCTTCATTTGTTACATTGCTGCCGGCTTTATTTCATTAAATGAACGCACTTTTGACACATTTGGCTGCAGCGAGACGGCCAGAACATACATTAATCTTTACTGCAATCATTTCATTTCTAACATTGGCCGCACCGCCGCGGCCAGTTCGCACATTGACCGGCCAGAACCCGAAGTGGCCGGCCAGAACGCAAAGTGGCCAAACTTCGGGTTCTGGCCGTAACATATTACTAAATAACACCTATGCTGTAAGAATAAAGCCTGATGTGTAGCCGTGTCACTAATAGAGATGGTCAATGAGATGGAAATAATTCTGTGTTGATGCTGGTTTATGCAAATGTATGCACTCCTTTTTGCTCATGAAATCAAATAATTTGATATGTTGTTAAAATTTTGTTTGGTGATTACGAATGAAAGGGTAATTGAGAATATGCAAATACAGGATGTTAACCCTTTGTCTGCTTTCCATGAAAGCAGGAAGGAGAAAGTTCACAGCCGTGCTCCCTTTTATAAACAACACAGCGATGGTCCGCACCTGCGCAGCAGCATGGAGTCGCTCGTGCACAATGGAAAAAGCAGTGCATGCATAAAGTGCTTCGTGCCACTGCACGGGCTGTCTCGCACCTGCGCAGTGCATGCATACCAACCACTTCAACAAACCCTTGTCGAAGAGGGTCGAGAGATGCGCGGAGCCTCCGGGTAATCCAGAAAGAGGCCAGTATCTGCCTTGGGAACCTTTTTCCCCTACAGGTACACTTTATAAACATGGATAATAACTAGCTGATTGCTCTTGTAAAGGCGACCCATCCACCGATCTTTTACCAGAAACTATGGTTTCAAGCGACAAATCACTACTGCCTGCACATAGCATACAACACGATTCGATGCAATTCGATTTGCCATTGTTTTGCAATTGCAAATCGAACTGAATGAATCCCGATCGGACATGTCGGATTTAATCGAATCGTAAATAGAATCGTAATCGAATCGTACAAAGAATCGTATCGTGTAGATTGGGCTTAATAAGAAATTCCCCTTTTTATCTCTTTCTTGCTCTCAGAAGCCATTTCCTGCTAGGAAAGTGTTCTATAGTTGGAATTTCTTATCAGTGAGGGTTACACTGTAGTCACTTCCTGTCTGAGTCGGGACTGAGTCAGCCACTTACATATCTGATATTTAAAGGGGCACTACAGCGAAAAACTGCAAAATTTAATATATGTGCAAACATATACAAATAAGTACATTTTTACCAGAGTAAAATGAGCCATAAATTACTTTTCTCCTATAATGCTGTCACTTATTGTAGGCAGTAGACATCTGACAGAAGTGACAGGTTTTGGACTAGTCCATCTCTTCATAGGGGATTCTCAGCAAGGCTTTTATTCTTTATAAAGATATTCCCTAAAAAGGATTTAAACAATGATGCTGGCCAGCTTCCCTGCTCCCTAAACCATTTTTTGCCAGTTGGACAGAGCAACTGCCATTCACTAAGTGCTTTTGAAAATAAATAAATCCCTGAGAATCCCCTATAAAGAGATGGACTAGTCCAAAACCTGTCACTTCTGCCAGATTTCTACTACTTAATGTAAGTGACAGCAACATAGGAGAAAAGTAATTTATGGCTTATTTTACTCTGGAAAAAATGTACTTCTTATTTGTATATGTTTGCACAAATTTTACATTTTACAGGTTTTCGCTATAGTGCCCCTTTAACTCTTTCAGGCAGAGAAAGAAAAAAAAAAGGAACACAACACAGTTATTTGTGTGCTAGGCACTGTACATACACATGTCTATCTCATCATGTCACATGTCACTGCAGGTGTCCTTTAATGGAAACCTATGGAGGTACACTTAAAGAGAATCTGTATTGTTAAAATCGCACAAAAGTAAACATACCAGTGTGTTAGGGGACATCTCCTATTACCCTCTGTCACAATTTCACCGCTCCCCGCCGCATTAACCACTTCCGGATACTGGGTGGTTTGGCTGATCTGTGCTGCGGGGGCTCTTCAGCCCGCAGCACAGATCAGAAATCGTGCAGGGCGATCAGACTTCCCCCCTTTTTTCCCCACTAGGGGGATGTCCTGCTGGGGGGGTCTGATCGCCGCCGCGCTGCTGTGCCTAGCGGGGGGGGGCTCCTCAAAGCCCCCCTCCGCAGCGCTAGTCCTCCCTCTGCCGCCTTCCCTCCCTCTCCCGTCCCCTGTGTGCGGCGCAGGACGGAAAGCCGTCCTGCGCCGGATAGGATAGGCTTTAGTCTATCAGATGCCGGCGATCCCCGGCCAATCAGAGGCCGGGGATCGCCGATCTCCGTCACGGCGCTGCTGCGCAGCAGCGCCGTATGTATGTAAACAGCGGGGAAGATCTTCCCCGCCTGTTTACATTTACCCTGCGAGCCACGATCGGAGGCTCGCAGGGTGTTCACGGAGACACCCTCCGTGAACTAACATGGAACGGCCGCTCATTCGAGCGGCCGTTTCCATGGAAACCGCTTCAGGATTCAGGGGCGTACATATGCGTACGCAGAATCCTGAAGTGGTTAAAAGTAGTCAAAAACAGTTTTAAAAAGTTTGTTTATAAACAAACAAAATGGCCACCAAAACAGGAAGTAGGTTTATGTACAGCATGTCCACACATAGAAAATACATCCATACACAAGCAGGCTGTATACAGCAGGGGTAGGGAACCTATGGCTCGGGAGCCAGATGTGGCTCTTTTGATGGCTACATCTGGCTCACAGACAAATCAGTAGGGGTTGATTCACTAAGCTACACTTCTCAAGCTGCGCAGCTTAGTATGGCAGCGCAAATAAAATTTTCAAAGTAGGCATACTACCGCTCTAGCATGCACTACTAACTTACTCACGCTCCCCCCAAAACGAACAGCTGCTCCAATTGTCCCACTCTGGATCCTGTCATGTCCAGTCACTTTGTAGGACGAGATCCCCACACTTTGAATGGCCCAATAGGCTACCTGTCACTTGACAGGCAGCCTATTGGGCCAAAGTCAGCTAGCTAATTGTACAAGCTGTTAGTCGGTATTTCTCCTCTCTGGCTCTCGGGGAAATCGCTGATGTTGCTGAAACCCAAGAGAAGCTGGAGACGTGTCTGACACTGCCGCTGCCCGGCGGATCAACTGTGTACACATCACCATGGCAACAGGGACATCCCTATACTGCGCATGCGCACTGTCCCAGTTTGAAACCTATTGTACGGCTCTCACTGAATTACATTTTAAAATATTTGGTGTTTATGGCTCTCTCAGCCAAAAAGGTTCCTGACCCATGGTATACAGCCTTACTTCTGAATCTCAAGAGATCACTTGTGTGTGTTTACCTTCTGTCCCCAGCTTCTCTCATGCACTGAACATTACAGGCTTGCTGCAGACAGCTCTACCTATGTCGTTAATTCCTCAGTATGTGACAGACCAGCTCCTTTCACAGCCTCCAGAGGATGATTTTTATCCAGCTCTCTTCTATCACTGATAAGATAGCAGAGAAGCTGCTGGCTTATGTAAATAAAACACACACTGGAGTGTGCATAGAGGAACAGTTCAACACTGAAGAACTTGGCAGCCTTCCAGACACAGGCCGACAAGTCTGACAGGGGAAAGATACATTGATTTATTACAGAGATGGTTATAGTAGAAAGAGCTACAGTAAGCCAGAACACATAAAAATAGGTTTAGGAACTTGTAGGATGGTAGAAAAAACATAATTTTTGTTACAGAGTCACTTTAACTTCCAAATTGCATGAGATGCAGGGCTGTAGAGTGGGTACAAAAATCCTCTGACTCCAATTCTGACTCCTCAGTTTATAAAATCCACCGACTCCAACTGCAGGTACCTAAAATATCTCTGACTCCTCGACTCCCTTAGTCTAAAGGTGGCCACTAACAGTCCAATTTCTAGCGAAAAATCGTTTGAGCGATCAGAAACTCTGATCGGATTGGTTGAAAATAATATCAGTTGATGGGCACAATCGATTATAAAAAAAAATAAAAATCATCCAACTGGATTTTTGTCAAGCCAAAATTTGGATTTTCTTGATTGGTTTTGATAGATAGGAAGCAAAGATTGGTTCGTTGATAGTGTAGTGAATGATTTTTCTTCCAATCAGAATTTCTGATCGCTCGAACGATTTTTCGCTAGAAATTGGACCATATGTGTTTTTTATGTGGCCCATAGAGACTTCCATTAGTGGCAAAAACGCAGCGTTTTCCACAACGCTAGCGTTTCTGCTGAGTGAGTTCCTAGCCTCATACAGAAATGCGATGCAACGTCACTGCAATATACTACATTTGCAAAATACGCATTTTCGCAAATCGCATGCAAATTTTAGGTAAGTGGGAGCCCTGCCCAATGGAATAAGGTCCAAACCTCCTATCCTACTCCTTGGTCATAGACTTGTTAACAAATCCGTTTATTCATGTAAGAACAGTTTAAAGAGAAACTCCAACCAATAATTTAACTTTATCCCAATCAGTAGCTGATACCCCCTTTTACATGAGAAATCTATTGCTTTTCACAAACAGACCATCAGGGGGCGCTGTATGACTGATATTGTGGTGAAACCCCTCCCACAAGAAGCTCTGAGGACCGAGGTACTGTTGCCAGTTTCCTGTCTGTGAACCTTGTTACATTGTGGGAAATAGCTGTTTACAGCTATCTCTAACTGCCAAAACAGCAAGCAGCAGCTACATCACCTGCCAACAGTAAAAATGTCACCATGTAATAAATGTCAGAATGTAAGTCGGGGAGAGGAAAGATTTTACAATGGGCAAACACTGACTAAATCATTTATACATAATTATTGTAAAAATGAAGCACTTTTTTTATTACACTATTTTCACTGGAGTTCCTCTTTAAATCAACAGAGACAAAAACCTAAAGACCACACAGTCTGACCAGGTTTAAAGGCAATACAGTAGTTATATTTACCACCATATAACACTATCAGCATTACAATTAATAACACTTGTACAATCAGCACTTGTAATGCTGGGTACACATGATACATTTTTCCGCTCGATTTTCCACCCGAATGTTTTTTCCGCTCGATTCTGCGCTCGTTTTTCTTATCTTCCGCTCGTTTTTGTTATCTTTTTCCATTCACTTCTATGAGAAATCGAGCGCAGAATCAATCAGAAAGAATATCGGACATGACAGGAATAATCTATCGGATCCATTTCCAGCGGAAAAACGTACCGTGTGTTCCCAGCATAAGAAAGGATCTTAGTCCATGTCTCATTTAACCAGATCGGGCAACAATATACAATTTCGAACCAGAACTGGTATTGATTGCAACTAGTTAGGTCCAGTCAGACAGGCCTAGACTTTACATAGACAAACAAGCTAAACTCTAAAATGTGCCCATACATTTATGGACTTGGTGGCCGTACGACCATCTGATTCGATAATTATTATCATATCAGATGAAAATCTGTACCACCAAGAGCATGCCTGATCGACAATATGAACAATTTCGAAACGAAATCGGTCAAATGTATCGATCAGAAATGTTGCAAGATGTCTTGCAGTTGTGGCCGATCAAGTGCGTGTGGTGGTATCGGCGAGTGATATCGTGACGAGCTGCAACCTAACGCGCGCCTGCGTTACAACCACGTGGGGTGCGCGTATGGGCGGAGTCAGCAGCGGACACGGACAGGTATAGTGCACCAGGTGGTAGATGCGATGTCGCAAAGCAGATTCCTGATCAATTTCAGCATGTATGCGGTGTATGGGCAGCCGACAGATCTCTCTCTAATCAGATTCGGTCAGAGAGAGATTTGTCTCTTGGTCAAATCTGCCCATCAATGTTAAGCCCAATCTTCACGATATGATTCTTTGTACGATTCTATTACGATTCTATTTACCATCCAATGAAATCGGACATGTCCGATCAGGATTCGATTTGATACAATTCGATTTGCCATTGCAAAACAATGGCAAATCGAATTGAATGCCGATCTTACAGGTCAGATTTAATTGGATCGTAAATAGAATCGTAATCGAATTGCACAAAGAATCGTGAAGATGGGGCTTTAGATGTATGGCTATCTTAAAGATTAATGCAGTGTTCTCCCCAGAAATTTTTTCCAGCTGGGTGGCATGAAATAGTAGCCGGGTGTGGCAAAAGGAGAAAATGCAGGGCTGATGCTTCTATGAGCAATTATGCTTACAGCATAGGAGGAGGTGAGCCGATGACAGCCGGGTGGAGTACCCGGCTAAAAGAGCCTGGGGAGAACACTGGAATGCGGGGGGGATTAAAAAAAATCCTTTGTAAAAAAAATGGACTTTATTGCCTGTATTAATCCAGGGCTGTGGAGTTGGAGTAGGGGTAATTGGGTACCTGGAATCGGTGGTTTCAAACTGAGGAGTCGGAGTCGGATGATGTTTGAACCAAATCCACAGCCTTTGTAAAAATTAGACTAAGTAGTCAGAGTCGAGGAGTCGGAGTCTGGGCAATTTTGGGTACCTGGAGTCGGAGTTGGTGGTTTCCTAAACTGAGTAGTCGGATGACTTTTGTACTGACTCCACAGGCCTGTATTAATCCAACCAAGATGTCTTTCCACTCCTCATTACCAAGGGTGTATCACCTCCCCAACTTCATACTACCCACAATCAAATTCTCAACAGATTACTGATAACATTTAACTTTTAAAGCGGACCTGGGGGGCGTGGCCTACGCAGAGAGGAAGATGGACGCACTTGTGTAGAGCTCCGTTCGTGACCCGACAAAGCGGCCCAAAGCATGCTCCAGACTGAGGAGAATATGGCAGGAGAAGCGGGGGAGATGGCAGTGGACCCCGAGGCCACAAAAAAAAGAAAGCAGAACTTCTCCAGACCTCAGAAGCTAACAGACTTCTTCGCTCCAGCGACGGAGCAGCGCAGCCAAGATGGCGCCAGATCCCAGAGCGGGAAGGAGTGCAATAGAGGCGCAGCAACAAGCGGCGGTGGGGATCCCAAACAGACCCGACAAGAAGGGAACCCTCCCTCTCCTCTCACAGACTCACCACCACAAAGCCCGGCGAAATCAAGGCCTAGGAGGGAGAGCGAACAGTCAGAGGAGGAAGAAATTACGGTAAGCCGCCATGACAGTGCGGACACAGGCCGTCACCATTTAGCTGCAGCATACCCTATGGAGGCATTTCCAGCTTCCGACCAGGCAGCATCACAAGCATATATTAAAGATATTTTGCTGACCTTTAAAACATCCCTACTCACTGACATATCAACACTAACTAATAACTTACAACAAGAGATTGCTGCGCTGGGGAACAGAGTCCACAGATCAGAGGAAAAGATAGCCGAAATCACCAGGGAGCATAACAAGCTAGTGGATGCGTCTGAGATACAGAATACAGAAATCTCATGGCTGAAACTGAAATCGGCTGACTTAGAAGACAGGAGCAGGCGAAACAATTTAAAGCTAAGAGGAATCCCTGAACAAATCACAACAAATGAGCTCAGACCCTATATCCAAAAGATGGTTAAAATGGTGCTACCTAACATCACAGAGGTGGAACTAACGATCGATAGGGCACACAGAGTTCCAAAGCCCTCATTCCTAGCAGACTCAATCCCAAGGGATGTTTTGGCACGGTTTTTATTTTATCAGACCAAGGAAGATTTTATGCAAGCAGTCAGGAGGACGGGAACGCTTCCAGGGGAATATGTGAATATTCAGCTATATTCAGATCTCTCGCCAGCCACTTTACAACTGAGGAAAAAATTACAACCTTTCACAAGAGCACTGCGCAATTTACAAATCCAATATAAGTGGGGTTTCCCCACAAAGCTGATTTTTTCATTCCAAAACAAACAATATGTGATAACCTCATCGGAAACAGGATGGAAGCTGTTCAAACAACTTCAGATTCAAATACCAGAGGAACAACACCGATCCCCTACAAACACAAAATATTCCAAAGTCTCCCCGGACTGGCAGGCGCAGAACAAGCGTTGAGGAAGGGGTCACACTACGAGTTACCTCTCTATAGCCGTTTTTTGCTCCAGTAAGGACAAATTTAGTGTATGAAAATAGCACTACAAAGGTTTAACCCTTTTTTGCCCTCACTTTTTGAGCGGTGTAAGAACAATAGCCGCATTTTTGTGTATTCCAGCCACAGTTTATAGGCCAGCTGGAACAAGGTCAGAAGATCGCATGGCAGCGATCTCATATAGGTTAACCAGTTCATTTAGATTAATCTTTGTTTTAATAGTTTATTCTTTTATGTTGACAACAGGCTCAAATGCAGTATGCGCTTTAAAAATACAGATATCCAGGATTATGAATGGTATTCTTTGTGGGGTGGGGGGTGATTATCAATGCTGTAAGAATGTATGGGAAAAGCATAAAGTATGTACAAAATGTCGCTAAAACTAACATCTTATAATGTAAGAGGTTTAAATTCCCCCATTAGGAGACATTTATTCTGGAAGGAGGTAATATCTTACTCATCTCAAATAGTGCTAGCACAGGAAACGCACTTGATAGCAAAAGACACTCGCCTGTGCAATAGCTCAGTATACCCGGTCATCTATCATAGCACCTTTACGAAAAAAAAAAGGGGAGTGTTGATAGCGTTCCACCATGAACTAAAAATTAACCCTATAACTATAGAAACGGACAAACAAGGCCGATACATAATATTTGTGGGAGAAATAAATGAACGAATTTTTACCTTGGTTAATTTATACAGTCCCAACACTGGACAAAAATCCTTCTTACAGAAGCTTTTAAATCGAGTGTCAGATATAAAACAAGGCCTGTTAGTAATGGGAGGGGACTTCAATGCAATAATATCGGCATTGGATTCCTCAGCCCAAAATTCTAAGGCTCTTATTAGTATAGACAAACAAGTAAGATGGAATAACTTGTTCGACCCCTGGAGAGTAATGCATGGAGCGGAAAGAGACTACTCATATTTCTCTCAGGTCCATAAAACACACTCACGAATTGATAGGTTCTTGACAGATAAAATAATGCTCCAGGAAGTAATTTCCTCTGATATAGGCATAAGAACTAGATCAGATCATGCCCCGGTACATCTATGTATCAGAGATGGTCCTCCCCAAAAGAAACCCTTCTTTTGGAGATTGAACAACTCTTTACTGGCTGACAAAACATTCACTGAAAAAACAAAGAAAGACATTGAGGAGTTTTTTAAAATAAACCAAATCCAAGGAAGCGATCCTACATATGTGTGGGCAGCTCATAAATCCTTTATCAGGGGCCTTTTAATCAAACGAGGTGCCTACATTAAACAACAAAGAAATAAGAGACGAGATGAAGTGATCAATCTAATACAAGAAAAAGAAAAATTGCTGAAGAGATCTGCAACTAGGGAGTTGGAAAGAGAACTTTTTCTGCTCAGAGAAGAACTAAGACTAATGTTCATACACCAATATGACTATATGCTGCAAAAAGCTAACCTAAATTTTTATTCTCAAAGTAACAAAGCTAGTAAATTATTAGCTAGAATGCTACAAAAGAAAAGAATAAAATTTAAAATTCATAAGATGACGCATCCAGAATCCAAAGAACAGATAACTAACCCTAAAGTTATAGCAGATCTCTTCGGCAATTATTATGAAAAACTCTATAATATTAAGAAGGACCCTCTAACAAGTCAACCAACAGAAGAAGATATAAATACATTTCTAGATGCCATTAACTTACCCAAAGTCTCAAGCTCACAATTGGAAATATTAAACAGACCTTTTACGGTCCCAGAAATTCTAAAAACTATAAAAATATTAAAAAGAAATAAGGCCCCAGGTCCGGACGGATTCAGCAACGAATATTTATTAACCTTCGCAGACACAGTGGTAAACAATCTAACAATACTATACAACGCTTTCCTAGAAGGAAAACAAATCCCCTCAGAATATTTAGAGGCAATTATTACCGTACTGCCAAAGCCAGATAAAGATCAATCCTCCCCAGCAAATTTTAGGCCTATCTCTCTGCTAAATGCAGATACTAAACTATACGCGAAGCTATTAGCAAATAGGATGATGCAAATAACCCCTTCTCTTTTGAATTATGATCAGGTTGGTTTCACAAGGGGACGACAAGCAAATGACGGTACCAGACGAATGATGGGACTACTCAGACATGCAGAACTCTGTCGAATGCCTTCGGTTCTCATAACTTTAGACGCCGAAAAGGCATTCGACAGAGTTCATTGGCAGTTTTTAAATCTCACATTAAAAAAATTTGGGCTTGACGGACCCATTAATACAGCTATTATGGCTTTATATTCATCGCCATCAGCAAAAGTTAACGCAGCTGGATTTATATCCAAATCTTTTAATATATCAAACGGAACGCGTCAGGGGTGTCCTCTTTCCCCTATAATTTTTGTTTTAATAATGGAAACTATCGCACAAAAAATCCGCTCTAATCCAAATATAAAGGGAGTTCAAATGGGGAATATGCATCATGTTATCAATCTATTTGCTGATGACGTAGCAATATTTCTAACTAACCCGGTGGAATCAATGAAACATGTACTAGAAGAACTTAAGACGTTCTCTGACGTGTCCTACTATAAGCTCAATCAACATAAGTCATTCATGCTGGGACTAAATTTGACCCCCCTTGTGAAATCAACCATCTCTAATAGCTTCGCATTTCCTTGGGCGGAACAAGAGGTTACATATCTGGGAATCAAATTAACCAAACTATCAGAAAATCTGTTCAAGGCAAATTACATTCCTATGCTTACATCGGTAAAAAAAGAATGCACGGACATGGCCAAATCTTGGCTCTCATGGTCTGGTCGAGTGTCGGCATTCAAAATGTTTGTACTGCCAAAAGTCCTATATATATTTCGAACAGTAAACATCCCAATACGGAAATCCTTTTTAATAGATCTAAAAAAGTGTGTTTCCAATTTTATTTGGCAGGGAAAGAAAATAAGAGTCCCATACAAGGTAATGACACTACCCAAAAAACAAGGAGGAATGGGCCTACCTTGCTTAGAATCTTATTACTATGCGGCCAATCTAGACATGATTAAACAATGGTGGGACCCCCACTCCCCAAAACCATGGGTACATTTAGAAACAAACCTGATAGGTGCCAACCTAAGAACAATTCTTATGAGTAAAATGTTAAAAGCTAAAACTCCCCCTTCCCAATATCAAACAATTCAAGCAGCTTTCCTTGCGTGGGAACATTTCCTCAAGTTTCCTCCAGATGACACTAATAAAAAATACCCAATCTTCCCATTGGAAGTGCTGCAACAATTCACTCCACAGCTTAATCTTCGCCTGTGGCAGGATGCTCGAATTAATACCTTAAATGTGCTATTCGAGGGGTCAAAGATCAGGACCTTTGCCAGCCTCCAAGAACAATTTCAGATACCAAACTCCCAATTATATACATATCACAGAATATTCCATCTGATAAAGAACCACCCTATTAAGATGCCTCAAGTATCGTCTAAAATTCTAGCTATATTAAATCATAACAGCCCGGGTATTGGGGGCATTTCGGCCTGGTACGAAGTCATGAATGAAAACTCACATTCTCCTATCCAAAAATACGCTCTGAGCTGGTCAAATGACTTAAAAATGCAAATAACAACAAACCAAGTAATTAAAGCCACAGACCAAATCCTGAAGCTCTCTAAGTGCAATTCACATTGGGAGCAATCCCGTAAAGTACTATACAAATGGTACTACACACCTAGAAGATTGGCTTCCTTCTCGGCGGAGGTGTCCCCTATGTGCTGGCATTGCCTATCGGCTCCAGGTACTCTACTTCATATGTTTTGGGAGTGTCCAAAATTGATGGTTTTCTGGAGGCAGGTAGAAGCCCTGATCAGGAGGTCTTTTATATATAATTTTAAGATCTTACCACAAATGGCCCTCTTATTAATAGGAGTGGAAGAACTACCACAACAGCATCGACTGCAAATATGCCATATACTGATTACAGCAGTGTCATTAATCTCTTTAAACTGGAAGTCCGCAGATCAAATATCTATATCACAATTAAAAGCAACAGTGAAGAGAAATCTAGCGATAGAGCAGAAGATCAGAAGCAGAACATCACAAAAAATAGTCAACTGCAGACTACCTAGCAGTTGGGATTAATTGGGTATAAGAGATAGAGACCCACACCTCCCATCTCTTCCCCCTATCGTTTATCAGAAAAAACTCCTGGATACTAACATAGTGAGCTCTGGTTGTCTTTTACTTTCTTTTTCTTAGTTTTCTCCGTTATGGTAAGGACTAGTTCCAGCCTTCTCTTTATCCTTTATATCCTCACAGGGATATAGATGCTACCCAAACAGAACAGTTTAATTAAAGGCAAAACCGTAGCATTGAATTAGGACATATAAGTATAGAAAAATAAAAATGTTACAATAATAACATCTATAGATAGATTTCATACAAATAAGCTTATTGAGGGGCTACCTAGCCCACTGATTCAATAAGTCGAATGCCACCCCCAAGTTGGCAGGATATCGTAATGATATCCTAGGACACAACAGTAAGGGATGGCTATATAAGAAAATGGATGTTACAGGAAGGAAATTGTACGGAACTGAATGTATACAAAAAAAACAAAACGTTGTTATAAATGAATAATGCGTAGTTTATTAATGTATAGATATGACATTATACTGTTATACTGCACTGTTTATATACATGTAATGCTAGTTGGAAAATCTTAATAAAAGGTTTCATGAAAAAACTTTTAAAGCGGACCTGAACTCAGAACTTCTTCTCTGCCCTAAAAGATATGAGACAGTATAATAACCTTTAAAGAAAAATATTTCTTTGTTACAAACCCTGCAATACATCTGCAGTGTGTCTACTTACTGCTTTTATGGAAGCAGACATAGGGTTAACATCCTGTGTTTACAAATTAGCTGCTCTGCTGAGGCAGAGGAGATTTCTGAGCTGACACAGTCAAGAGACCAAATTACACCTTGTGATTAATCACAGATGAGCGAGAATGAGACAGGCTAAACTCTCTAAATACATACAGGGTGCATTCCTCTATGTTTTACTTCTGCCCTGTGCAAGAGTTCAGGCCCACATTAAAGATCTTTCTGAATCAATAATTCTGGGTTCAAACTGGCAATAAAAATGCTCCACATAGCGAATGGATCCGTTGGCTGGTTGGCATGCTATCGCCCTGGCTCACACAAGCTTCCCGACCACACTCAACCCCAGAGCTGTGGGGGACACAGAAGGCATTGTTTAGTAAGTAGTGACTGGCTGGTTGTGATCACGTGACCCGTCTCATTTCTGCTTTCTGTATAGGATAAAGCATATGTAGGACAAGGTCACGTGATTACAACCAGCGCCCCAAGATGCCGCCTAACACTGCAACTTTCAGTATAGAATTACCGGAGGACCGATAAGAAAAATGTTTTTTTATCATTGATAGTGATGGACAGTAAGTACAGTTTGGTTTGTTGATAGTGAAATAATCAATTTTCTATGACATTTTATTCCACTCAGGTGATGATGTGCTGAAAAGTGGACTATGTCTACTTTAGGGGACCCAACAGGAAACCTCATAGCGGACAGCTCTCCTATCACAGTACCCTTTTACAGCATAAAGCATTGCGATTGGCTAAACAGTGCAGGTGAGGTTTACTACAACCTACTGGAATCCTAACAGTTTGAGAGTATGCTGTCCACCCAATCACGTTATTTGAATTGCCCTATGAGGTTGGGGTACACAGTGGTGGTGGGGTGGAATAGGAGCAGGTTGGGGTACACAGGTGGGGGAATAAGGTGCAGGTTGTGGTACACAGGGGTGGTGGGGAAAATAAGGTACAGGTTGGGGTACACAGGTGTTTTACAGAGGATAAGATGCAGTCTGGGGTACACCGGAGTGGTGGGGAGGATGAGGTGCAGGTTGGGGTACACAGGGGTGGTGCGGAGGATAAGGTGTAGGTTGCGGTACACAGGAGTGGTGGGGAGGATGAGGTGCAGGTTGGGGTACACAGAGGTAGTGGGAAGGGTAAGGTACATGGTCAGGTTGGGGTACACAGGGCTTGTGGAAAGGATAAGGTACATGGTCAGGTTGGGGTACACAGGGGTGGTGGGAAGGATAAGGTGCTTAGTCAGGATGGGGTACACAGGGGTGGTGAGAAGGGTAAGGTGCATGGTCAGGTTGGGGTACACAGGTGTGGTGGGAAGGGTAAGATGCATGGACAGATTGGGGTACACAGCAGAGGATGAGGTGCAGGTTAGGGTTCACAGGGGTGGTGGGGAGGATCAGGTGCAGGATGGGGTACACAGGGGTGATGGGATGCAGGTTGGGGTACACAGGGGTGGTGGGGAGGATCAGGTGCAGGATGGAGTACACAGGGGTAATGGGGTGCAGGTTGGGGTACACAGGGGTGGTGGGAAGGATAAGGTGCAGGTTGGGGTACACAGGGGTGGTGGGGAGGATCAGGTGCAGGATGGGGTACACAGGGGGTGGTGAGGTGCAGGTTAGGGTACACAGGTGAGGTGGGGAGGATCAGGTGCAGGTTGGGGTACACATTGGTGATAGGGAGGATAAGGTGCAGGTTGGGGTACACAGGGGGTGGTGAGTGACACATTGGGGTACACAGGGGGTGGGTCTCTCACTGCCACTAGGAGGCGCTCTTCTCTTGCTCTCCCCCTGACACACACGTGAAACATGCTTGCCGAGCAGCCTCACCCTCAGATGACCGGATGCCCTCCATGTCAGGTGTCAGCCGACACAGGGGCCGCCTGGCCTCTCCCACCCCAGCGTCCCCTCGACTCCTCCCCGGTGACAGACACTCACCTCCCGCCTGACATTCAGCAGCGAGTAATAGTCATCATTGTCCACTTCTTCCTCCATGAAGGCGGCCGCCATCTTCCCGACCTTCCACCTCCACCACGGAGTCCGCCCGGAGGACAGAGCGGCCAGAGCAGCACCACAGCGGCATCTGCCGAGCGCCGGAGGTACTACATCATTGTGTTGCACCAGCTAAGTGGAAGCTTACTATTATTATTATTATTATTATTATTATTTTATTATTGATTTATAAAGCGCCTACATATTCCGTGGCGCTGTACAAAGTAAGACACAAACATAGGGTACATAATGCAGACAATGGTGTACACTAATATACAAGAACAAGATGCATAATTAGTGACAAAATACAAAAAATGATACAGCATACAGAATACAAAATACAGAAGTGGTAATGACAGTGATAAAAGTAACATGATGAATAAAATGTATAATGATTTCCAAGACACAAAAGGGGGAGAGAGCCCTGCCCTTGCGAGCTTACAATCTAAAGGGAATTGGGGGGAAGGGAATGGGGGGGACAAGAGGAGGGGTAGTATGCAGCAAATATATAAAGGCAGTGTGTTTTAGGATACCTAGTAGGAGTGCAATTTGGTCTAAGGACAAAGGGAAGTGGCCTAGGGTAGCGCATATGCTTGTCGGAACAAATGAGTTTTTAGAGAGCATTTAAAAGTAACAAAGGTTGGCAAGTGAAGGGTGTGTTCTGGGAGGGGATTCCAGAGAAGAGGTGAAGCGCATGCAAAATCTTGTAAGCGTGAATGTGAGGAGGTGATTCTAGAGGAGGACAACAGAAGATCGTGTGCTATATGTATAAAACATTCCTTGGAAATTCCGATTTAGGTCGCGTTCACAGTGGGACGTTATTGTCCTTCTCCTACGTTATAAAGTCATATAACGCAAGATATCGCACTGTAAAGTTAAGCCTTTGCGACATTCACAGTGCGACGTTAACGTTGCGTTGTACATGTTGCGTTATGGTAACTCACTGCTTGCAGTGCATTACCTCTAAACACAGACGTTAACAGATACAGAGAGGCATACTTTTCATTGCCTGTATGCTCCACTGTATCTACTGTATGCCACCAAGGTGATGCAGCGTTAATGTGCGTTACCACCTTTTTTTGCTTTGCGTTGTAATGCTGCATTGCGACTTTAACATCGCATTACAACGCATCGTCCCACTATGAATAGACCCTAATTTGGAATTCCATGGAAATTGTCTACGAAGGCGTAGTACACCAAAACGCGTAATGACACTGAGGGCATGCTGGATGTAGGATCCGCCCACACCTGTGCCCCGACTTTCCCTTCCACTGGACACCACGCTGCTGGCCACAGCCCAGCAGAGGCCGCTGCACCTAGGAGAGGGAATCCAGTTCTTTCTCCTATTACATGCACAATTGATGGTTTTATCTTGTAAGTTCTTATTTGTGCAATAAACTATCCCCCTTGGTAATAAACTACGGAGTGCTCTATCTATATACACCAATATACTGACTAATGGTCACTATATACTTCATATGATAATATTACCCTCCATAGAGAAATTAAGGATTATATACACTTAAAGAAAACCTGTAACTAAGTTGCAGGTACTGAGTACCACTCCAGTGCGTGTATTTTTCACTGTATTCTGATAGTACTATTGTATTTCTCTGTGTGTGACACTCCACAGCCCACTGACATCCAGAGCTGTGCAAACTACTTCTATTGTGGCCACATTAAGTTGCAGGCACAGAGCATTATTTGTAGGAATGTAATGTGATTTCTGCCCTTTAGCAATAAAAACACGACTGTGTCAACTCTGTAATATTTGGTGGGACTTTTGGCATGGTTCCCCCTCCGGCATGCCCCTGTCCAGGTGTTAGACCCCTGGAAACAACTTTTCCAGGGGTCTTGTAGGTTTTTAAATTCACCTGCCCATTGAAGTCTATGATGGTTCGCAGAGTTCGCATGTTCACGAACATTTGCAAAAATTCGCTGTTTGCGAACAGAAAATTTGATGTCATTCATGGCATACCTCCCAACTTTTTGAGATGAGAAAAAGGGACACTTAAGCCACACCCCTGCCACACCCCGATCACGCCCCTGTCACACCCCTAGTCACACATACCATAAAGATTTCATAAGAAAAATATGTTGTTCTATAATTCAAAACACACTGGTCCTTTCTATCCTGGTTCATTTTCCTTCATAGTAATATTTTAAAATTAGTAATATATCAATTTAAAGGATGGGAATTCAGTTTAGAGTCAATTAAACACATTTTTAGTATAGAAATATATATATTTATATAGAAAGAGGGACAAAACCCTGAAAGAGGGACAAATGAGGAGGAAAGAGGGACAGAGGAACAGGGCTCCAAAAAAGGGACTGTCCCTCCGAAAGAGGGACAGTTGGGAGCTATGTCTAATGGTGGTGCCCAGGAAACGGGATCTGGCCTGGGTGCCATGATGAACTTTGTGCATTCATTGAAGACCAGGAAAAGTTTGGGGGTATTTTTTTCTGAAGTGGATGGTAAGTTCAGTGGATTTGCATCATGGTGGAATTATTAACATCTCATTGACAATCCCTACACTGCAAAGCTGTTATCTTCCTTTATAACATACATGTCAAACTCTGGTCCGTGGGCCAAATATGGCCCGCAGAGCCATCAAATTTGGCCCCCAAGTTGTTGCCTCACTTTGTATTATGTTTGGCCCACTCTAGATCACCAAGAAAGCTATATTGGATGTGAAGCCCTAGATTACCAGGGAAGCCATATGGTGGAGGGAGGGGTAAAGCACTAGACACCAGGGAACTGTATAGCAGAGGGAGGGATGACCACTAAACACCAGTGAGCTCTATAGGGGAGGGAGGGGAGGCATTACACACCAGGGAACTGTATAGAGGAGGGAGGAGGAGCCATTAGACACCAGGGAACTTTATAAGTGAGGAAGGTGACCACTAAACATTGAGGTTTGCTCACGACTTGGTCCCAGTATTCAATTTTGCCCCACTTTGTATTTGAGTTTGACACCCCTGCTTTATAGAGTCAGTGCCGTAGTCAGCCTTTAAGTGAATTGGGAAGCAGAAGCCCTCTGTGCAGGAGGAATAATGGCCGGCTGTAAAGTTTGGGAAGAAGCGTCGGGCTCTTTGCATTTCCTCCTTCGCTCTTTCCTTTCCTTTTACAAAGCTTTGCTTTCTAATCTGCAAGAAGCAGCACAAACACATATTTCATACCAGGAGAGAAAAATGATAAATCTGACGCTTGCAGACAGCTGGGCTTGTCGGGATTGTATCAGGGGCCGATCACCAGCATGATATAGCTCTATTCACTTCCAGAATGAAAGACGGCGCGCCTAAATCACCGGCAAAACTACCGGCTCACAACGACGTCTGGGGGAGCAGTGCCTTCCCTGCTCTCATACGGCTAAACCCGCCACGTACTCAACTGTAAGATACTGTATATAGTTTCACCCGCCAAGCTCTTGTGACTCAAACATCCCTGCCACACTGCACAGCTATCACCACCAATCCTTGTCTGAAATACAGAACATAGCTAGATAGATAGATAGATAGATAGAGCCTGATGCACCAACTAACATTAAAGTACACTAAACCTGAGATTAATTAAATAGAAGGGTTTATACTTACCTGGGACTTACCTCCAGCCCCCTGCAGACCATGGCCTCCTCTGTGTGCGTCTACTCCTGTCCGCTCTCCCACAGTCAGCCCTGAGAGTTGGGAAGTGCTGGCCGCATGCCTGCTTACTTGCACTCCCATTGCCAGGAACGTTCAAAAAAACAAAACAAAAACAAAAAAAACAACAAAAAACACATATATCCACGCACATCGCCTCTAGTTAGGACATTTAACCTCCTTGGCGGTTAATTTTTTCTGCAAAAATTGCAGAATTCCAATTTTTTTTTATTTTTTTTTTAATGTTTCATGTAAAGCTACCAGAGTGGTAGCTACATGAAACACCACTAGAGGGCGCATGTGGCCCTCTAGTCCGATCGTCGCCGGCATCTATAGCAAACAGGGGAACGCGTATATAACGCGTTCCCCTGTTTGGCTTCTCCTGTCGCCATGGCGACGATCGGGATGACGTCATGGACGTCAGCTGACGTCCTGACGTCAGGGACACACGATCCAGCCCATAGCGCTGCCCGGAACTCATTGATCCGGGCAGCGCAGGGCTCTGGCGGGGGGGGGCCCTCTTCAGCCGCTGCGTGCGGCCGATCGCCGCAGAGCGGCGGCGATCAAGCTGTGCGCGCGGCTAGCAAAGTGCTGGCTGCGCGCACAGCAATTTACAAAATGAAAATCGCCCCACCAGGGGCTGAGATCTCCCCCTGCGCGGCATAGCCCGAGCTCAGCTCGGGCTTACCGCCAGGGAGGTTAAATAAGTTATTAAAGAGACACTTAAAGAGACACTGAAGCGAAAAAAAATATATGATATAATGAATTGGTTGTGTACTATGAATAATTACTAGAAGATTAGCAGCAAAGAAAATATTCTCATATTTTTATTTTCAGGTATATAGTGTTTTTTCTAACATTGCATTATTCTATAATATGTGCAGATTACACAACACTCAGCATTCAAAATGAGTCTTTCAGAGCAGTCTGTGAAGTAATGACCTCTCCTCTAGCAGAGGAAAAGTAAACAGTTCAATTACAGTTGAGATAATAAAAGTCAGATAACAGCCCTCTCCACGACTAAGTTAGTCGGAGAGCTTAATAGCTTTTTTGCATAGAGATAACAACTGGAGTTTCTCAACTCTTCCTGTACTGGAAACAATTAAGCAGGCCATACACTGGCTCGATTCGCGGCCGTTTCGACAGCAGATTCGATCCTGGGATCGAATCTGCTGCCAATCGTTCACGGTAAACGCAGCCGCCGATCCGATTTCCTCCCGAAATCGGATCGGTCCGTCGATCGCGCCGTGCGGGAAATTACCCTCGATCGCCCGCGGGTAAAGTGCGCGTCGCTAGCGGCGGCCGATCCAATCAAGTATACATTACCTGAGGCTGGCTCCTGGGCATCTTCTCCGCGCTGCACGGCTCTGTTCCGGCTCCATCCCGGCGCTTCCTGTGTCACTGCAGTGACCAGGAAGTTCAAACAGAGGGCGCTCTATTAGAACTTCCTGGTCACGGAGTAACACAGGAAGCGCCGGGATGGAGCCGGAACAGAGCCGTGCAATGCGGAGAAGATGCCCGGGAGCCAGCATCAGGTAATGTATACGGGGGGGGGACAGGCGGCAGGAGCAGCTCAGCAGATGGTGAATCGGTTTCAGGCTGAAATCGATTCACAATCTGTTTGCAGTAAAGGCAGCCATACGATCCCTCTCTGATCAGATTCGATCAGATAGGGATCTATCAGCTGGTCGATCTAATGGCACATCGACCAGTGTATGGCCACCTTTAGACTGATGTATCTGATCTTAATGTTTTTTTTCTTAGCTGTACTACACATACAAATCATAATATCATCATTTTTTTTTCGCTTCAGTGTCTCTTTAACCTGCTGAGCGGTCTGGACGAGCTCAGCTCGTCCAGTACCGCCGGAGCCTGCCGCTCAGGCCCTGCTGGGCCGATTTGGCTCAAATAAAAAGCAGCACACGCAGCCGGCACTTTGCCAGCCACGTGTGCTGCCTGATCGATCCGCCACATGCAGCGGCAAAAGAGGGTCCCCTCAGCCGCCTGAGCCCAGCGTAGCCGGAACAAAAAGTTCCGGCCAGCGCTAAGGGCTGGATCGGAGGCGGCTGACGTCAGGACGTCGGCTGACGTCCATGACGTCACTCCGCTCGTCGCCATAGCGACGAGGTAAGCGAAACACGGAAGGCCGCTCATTGCGGCCTTCCGTGTTACTTCTGGCCGCCGGAGGCGATCAGAAGAACGCCTCCGGAGCGCCCTCTAGTGGGCTTACATGCAGCCAACTTTCAGTTGGCTGCATGAAATAGTTTTTTTTTTTATTAAAAAAAAACCTTCCCGCAGCCCCCCTGGCGATCTTAATAGAACGCCAGGCAGGTTAAGTCAGAAAAAAAAATAGTTTTACTCACCTGGGGCTTCTACCAGCCCCCTGCAGCAGTCCTGTGCCCTCGCAGCCACTCACTAATCCTCTGGTCCCCCGCTGCCAGCTAGTTTCGTTTTTGCTGACAGGCCCGTCAGGACTGACCACGCGTAGCTTTTTCCGCATTGCCGACTGTAATTAGCGCTATTGCCGCATTACGAATGCATAGATATGCGGCAACGCATTTTTTTTTTTCTGACTTAAGGTTCACTTTAAGGAAAGGGAGGTGCTGAAGGGGGTGTGGCCAGAAAAATAGAAAAAAACAATTAACCCTTCGCACACTAGCATGCAAATGTTCAAACAAATGCATTCACAGATTCACTCATCCAGGAACCACTGTTATCCCTAGGGTTATTTAAAAAGCCGGGGTCTTAGTCCACAGAAGAATGCATTCTCTTGCTTAGTCACCTACACTGCGTAGAAGTACCCAGGTAAAAATAGGTGTCCTAACTCTGGCCCTGTAACATGCATAGTGCAGACATGCAAACATTCATTGCATCAAACCTTTCTAGGGATTAGGAGTACACATCCTGCCGTCCTCTCCTGGGACAGATAGCGCATCTTACCAATCGCACAAGGGAGCTAACGTAATGTATCCATGTGCACCATGCACATACACCAGCATAAGCTGTGTGCATGCTGACAAAAACCACAGGGGAAGGAGGGAGTGCACTGGATTAAAACCCTGGCCATAAGGGTCAGTAACAAAAAAAACACAAAACACATATAAAGTATATCCAGGCACATCACCTCTAGTTAGGACATTTAAATACGTTATTAAAGAAAGTGAGGTGCTAAAGGGGGTGTGGCCATGAAAATAGCAAAAAATAATTAACCCTTCGCACACTCACATGCAAATGTTCAAACAAATGCATTCACAGATTCACTCGTGCCTGGATGAGTGAATCTGTAAATGCATTTGTTTGAACATTTGCATGCGAGTGTGCGAAGGGTTAATTGTTCATTGCCAGGAACACTCTGCAGTTTTGCTGTTAGTTAAAGGGAATATCCAAGGACTCTAAAAGAAAAAGGGCTACTTACCTGGGGCTTCCTGCAGCCCCTGCCAGCCGTCCTGTGCCCTCACCGCCAGTGGCGGCTCCAGCTTCAGATTTTTGGAGGGCTCAAAGGGGGCACAAGGGCTGGCAGGCCGGGCTTGGCGGGAGGAAGGGGGGGTAATTTGTGAAAAATTGGGTGTGGTCATGACATCATGTGGGCGGGGCTAACTGTAATGTAGTTGTATCTGCTAACATAGTTACATAAAAAAAATGAAGTAAACGCACATAATGACAGATAGCCTTTCACCAGTAAATGCACATAAGAGTCAGCTTTTCACCAGTAAATGCACATAATGACAGACAGCGTTTCCCCAGTAAATGCACATAAGAGACAACTTTTCACCAGTTAATGCACGTAATGACAGACTGCATTTCCGCATTAAATGCACATAAGAGACAACTTTTCACCAGTAAATGCACATAATGACAGACAGCATTTCCCCAGTAAATGCACATAAGAGACAGACAGCATTTCCCCAGTAAATGCACATAAGAGACAACTTTTCACCAGTAAATGCACATAAGAGACAGACAGCATTTCCCCAGTAAATGCACATAAGAGACAACTTTTCACCAGTAAATGCACATAATGACAGACAGCATTTCCCCAGTAAATGCACATAAGAGACAACTTTTCACCAGTAAATGCACATAATGACAGACAGCCAGTGTCCCCAGCATAGGTATGAAAAGAAGGAAGTGACTGGGTCTCCACCTGGATTTAAGCCTCAATGGCTATGTTTATTTAATCTATAGTTGATAAAACACACACAACGTTTTGGCCTGCGGCCTTTATCAAGTGTGTGTTTTATCAACTTTAAAGGCCGCAGGCCGAAACGTCGTGTGTGTTTTATCAACTATGGATTAAATAAACATAGCCATTGAGGCTTAAATCCAGGTGGAGACCCAGTCACTTCCTTCTTTTCATATTGAATCTTTGTACCTCATCTGGATCCAGGTGCGGACTGGTCGACTCCCTGGTATATATAAGCATTGCAGTTTGAGCTTGTGGCCATTTTTTCTTCCCCAGCATAGGTAGCCAGGTGTATAGCTGTCCCCAGTATATGTAGCCAGGCTTATAGCTCTCCCCAGTATATATAGTCAGGCTGGTGGTGGTGGGCTGGGGGCCCCAGGGCACCTCAATCCTGACTGGTGGTGGGCTGGAGGCCTCAGGCCTGTGTGGCTGGTGGTGGTGGTCTAGGGGCCCCAGAGCAGCTCAGGCCTGGCTGGTGGTGGTGGGCTGGGGGCCCCAGGGCAGCTCAGGCCTGGCTGGTGGTGGTGGGCTGGGGGCCCCAGGGCAGCTAAGGCCTGGCTGGTGGTGGTAGGTAGGCTGGGGGCCCCAGGGCAGCTAAGGCCTGGCTGGTGCGGTGGTAGGCTGGGGGCCCCAGGGCAGCTAAGGCCTGGCTGGTGGTGGTAGGTAGGCTGGGGGCCCCAGGGCAGATCAGGCCTGGCTGGTGGTGGGAGGCTGGGGGCCCCAGGGCAGCTAAGGCCTGGCTCCTGGCTGGTGGTGGGTGGCCCCAGGCCTGGTGTGGGTGGTGGTGGTGCCGCCTGGCCGATGGCCGTGCTGGTGCTAGGCTCAGGAGGGCAGCTCAGGCCTGGGTGGCTGCCTGCAGTGCCTGGTCAAACTGGTGCAAAAAAAAAAAATTGGCTGGCCTGGCTGCCGGAGTAGTGAACAGTCAGCAGGACAGGACACCCACCTTGAGCTGCAGACTGTAGCCTCTAGTCGCCGTCGGACGGACCTGGCTGTGTGCGCTGCCGCTGACCACCGTCACCGAGGGTGGGGTGCCACCGTGCCTGCCTGGGGGGTCACACACTGCCAGACTGGCTGCCTGGGTCGGGTCGCACTGACCGGGCGGCGGCGACGAGTCACGTGCTGGCCTGGGCTGGCTATGCGGGGCAGGTGCAGCGGCGAAATTACTAGCTGCGCAGGCGGGTGAGGAGGAGCGCACGCTGCACGTCACGTGACATACGCGTAGCGCGTACTAGCGCGTACTAGCAGCAGCACCCGGGACTGGGCGGGGCGGCGGTGACTGATCGCTGGTGGTGGGTGGTGTGGTGAGGTGAATGACAGTCAGTCAGCGCCAGCCCAAGCCCTCCTCAGCTCCTCTCATTCAGACTCCCAGCCAGGCTCATCGTTACTGTCGGGTCGGACTCGGCGGGGGCTTTTAGGGGGGCTAATGATTCGCCAGCTGGGGCTAAAGCCTGGGTAAGCCCCAGCGTGGCGCCGTCACTGCTCGCCGCAGCTCCAGTCCCAGTCGGTGCCCCGCCGGGGGTCCCCTCTGCGCAGTACAGTCCAGACGACGTCAGCCTGACCGCGAGAGCCGCAGGTCGCAGTAGATGTCGACCTTGTGAGGTCCGCATCTGCACCAGAGGGGACCTCCAAGCCAATGTCTGGGACCGGAGCTGCGTCGAGAGCACAGGACGGCTGTCAGGGGCTGCAGGAAGCCCCAGGCAGGGCCGGGCCGAGGCATAGGCTGGAGAGGCTCCAGCCTCAGGGCGCACTGTAGGGCGCACTGCACAATTCATTCAGCTGTCATTCCTAATTGTGTATGAAGCAGAAAAAAATAAGAAAAGGGGATACATGGCAGTGACTGCAAGCCATATAACTAGATATTAAGGTGTTGGGGAGGTTGTGGGCCCTGTAGCCCTCTTAGTCTAACAGCAATCAGTGAGTGACAGCTGGGGTGGGAGGGGTGGAGGGGCGCACTTTGGTGTCTCAGCCTTGGGTGCTGGAGGACCTTGTCCCTGCTCTGGCCCCAGGTAAGTAGCTCTTTCTTTTTAAAAGTCCTTGGACATTCCCTTTAAGGTAAGTAACTGCGCAGGCCCAGAACACTCTCAGCCACGGGAGCGTGACTAAGGAGGAGCATGGCCAGGGCCGCGCATGCACAGTAGTCCCCGAATCGCGACTTTACCGCAGCTTGCAGAGGCGAGACAGACCAGACTGAATGTACTAGGGGGGGGGGGAGGGGCTGGGATTGGGCTGTGTACAGGGATGTTGCACATGGAAGAGGGGGCTGCACATGGAATGGGAGGGATTGCAGTGCATGCATGTTGCACATGGATGATACACATGGAAGAAGAGGGCTGCACATGGAATGGGGGCTGCTGTACATGGATGTTGTACATGGAATGGGAGGGGGCTGCAGTACATAGATATTATACATGGAAGAGGGGGCTGCAAATGGAATGGGAGGCGGGCTGGTGCGCACCATGGCGAGAGTGCAGGTTTTGGTGGCTTTACAGCCCATATGGTCGCCTGGCTGATGTAGCTGAATGACAGAACAGTGACTGTCCAGCTGATCAAATTTGGTCTGACCACAATGAGGCAACGACCTTATTATCGTGGGTGTGCCCCCCGAGACACTCATCTAGGCGCCGGTCATTGCTTCATTGTGATACGCAAGCCCCTTCACCACGGCAAGGTAATGATCACGAAGGGGAATGGGCGCATGTACATGCCTTTTCTTTTGTTGTTGCAGCTGCCCGCAGTGCAGCCAGAAAAATTAGGCAGTCATGTACACGCACCAGAAAAATTATTACAGCGGCCGCTGCTAGCAGCGGCCTAAAAAATTCAGCAATCCGCCTGGAGTCCCGGATCCTGTTGGTGGTGGCGGAGAAGGTAGTCAAGCGGCCTGCAGGCAGACATGCTGTGTGGAGGGACTGGGAGCGACTTAGTCTTCTTGGGGCAGGCCAGGCAGCCAGTCACACGGCGTGCAGGCAGAGATGCTGTGTGTGCGGGGACTGACTTAGTCTTGGGGCGGGCAGCAGCCCTCCGGGATCCATGCCTCATTCATTTTGATAAAGGTTAGGTACTTAACACTTTTGTGACTTAGGCGACTTCTCTTCTCTGTGACAATGCCTCCAGCTGCGCTGAAGGTCCTTTCTGACAGGACGCTTGCGGCAGGGCAGGAGAGAAGTTGGATGGCAAATTGGGACAGCTCTGGCCACAGGTCAAGCCTGCGCACCCAGTAGTTCAAGGGTTCCTCATCGCTGTTCACAGCAGTGTCTACATCCACACTTAAGGCCAGGTAGTCGGCTACCTGCCGTTCCAGGCGTTGGTGGAGGGTGGATCCGGAAGGGCTACGGCGAGGCGTTGGACTAAAGAACGTCCGCATGTCCGACATCACCATGAGATCGCTGGAGCGTCCTGTCTTTGACTGCGTGGACACGGGAGGAGGATTAGTGGCAGTGGTACCTTGCTGGCGTTGTGCCGTCACATCACCCTTAAAGGCATTGTAAAGCATAGTTGACAGCTGGTTCTGCATGTGCTGCATCCTTTCCACCTTCCGGTGAGTTGGTAACAGGTCCGCCACTTTGTGCCTGTACCGAGGGTCTAGTAGTGTGGCCACCCAGTACAGCTCATTCCCCTTGAGGTTTTTTATACGGGGGTCCCTCAACAGGCAGGGCAGCATAAAAGACAACATCTGCACAAAGTCGGATCCAGTACCCTCCATCTCCTCTTGCTCTTCCTCAGTGACGTCAGGTAAGTCAACCTCCTCCCCCCAGCCGCGAACAATACCACGGGAAGGTTGAGCAGCACAAGCCCCTTGCGATGCCTGCTGAGGTTGTTCTCCTGCCGCTGTCCCCTCCTCCTCCTCCTCCTCCTCCCCCAAAGAAACACCTTGCTCATCATCCTCTGAGTCTGACTCGTCTTCTGCACACGACTTCTCTTCTTCCTCCTCCTCCCCCCTCTGTGCTGCCGCAGGTGTTGAGGAAACAGCTGGGTCTGATGAAAATTGGTCCCATGCCTGTTCCTGCCGTAACGGTTCCTGGTCACGCTCATTCACAGCTTCATCCGCCACTCTACGCACAGCACGCTCCAAGAAGTAAGCGTAGGGAATTAAGTCGCTGATGGTGCCCTCACTGCGGCTCACCTGGTTGGTCACCTCCTTAAACGGCCGCATGAGCCTGCATGCATTTTCCATCAGTGTCCAGTTGTCGGGCCAGAACATCCCCATCTTCCCAGACTGTTTCATTCTACTGTAGTTGTAGAGGTAGTGGGTCACGGCTTTCTTCTGTTCTAGCAGGCGGGAGAACATGAGCAGGGTCGAGTTCCAGCGAGTCGGGCTATCGCAAATGAGGCGTCTCACCGGCATGTTGTTTTTGCGCTGAATTTCCGCAAAGCGTGCCATCTTTGAACCACTAGATTCATGACATGTACCATGCAGGGTATGTGTGTCAGCTTCCCTATATGCAAAGCGGCAAGCAGATTGCTGCCGTTGTCGCACACCACGTTGCCTATCTCCAGGTGGTGCGGGGTCAGCCACTCATCCACCTGTTTCTTAAGAGCAGCCAGGAGAGCTGCTCCAGTGTGACTCTCCGCTTTGAGACAAGACATGTCTAAGATGGCGTGACAGCGTCGTACCTGGCATGCAGCATAGGCCCTGCGGAGCTGGGGCTGTGTAGCTGGAGAGGAGAACTGCCACTCAGCCAAGGAGGAGGAGGACAGCGAAGAGCATGTACTAGGAGGAGAGGAGGTGGCAGGAGGCCTGCCTGCAAGCCGTGGAGGTGTCACAATTTGGTCCGCTGCGCCCTGCTTGCCATCGTTCACCACCAGGTTCACCCAATGGGCTGTGTAGGTAATGTAGCGGCCCTGCCCGTGCTTGGCAGACCAGGCATCCGTGGTCAGGTGTACCCTTGACCCAACGCTCTTCGCAAGAGATGACACCACTTGCCTCTCAACTTCACGGTGCAGTTGGGGTATGGCCTTTCTCGAAAAATAAGTGCGGCCTGGCATCTTCCACTGCGGTGTTACGATGGCCACAAATTTACGGAAGGCCTCAGAGTCCACCAGCCGGTATGGTAACAGCTGCCGAGCTAACAGTTCCGCCACGCCAGCTGTCAGACGCCGGGCAAGGGGGTGACTGGCCGAAATTGGCTTCTTCCGCTCAAACATTTCCTTCACGGACACCTGACTGCTGCTGTGGGCAGAGGAGCAGGAACCGCTCAAGGGCAGAGGCGGAGTGGAGGAGGGTGCCTGTGAAGGTGGAAGGGAGAAAGCGGCAGAAGCAGATAATGCTCCTGATGGAGGAGGAAGAGGAGAAGGAGGGTGGCTTTTCTTTTGTGTGCTGCTGCTGCTTTTGCTCAGGTGGCCATCCCATTGCGGTTTGTGCCTTTTCTCCAGGTGCCTTCGTAAGGCACTTGTCCCTACGTGAGTGTTGGCCTTTCCACGGCTCAATTTTTGTTGGCAGAACGAACAGATGGCTTTGGTCCGATCTGAGGCACACACATTAAAAAATTTCCACACCGCTGAGCCACCCTGGGATGTGGGCACTATGGGGACCTCAGCAGCTGATGCTGAAGTGCAAGTTGGCTGGCTGTACATAGGTGGCGATACATGGTGCCGGACTCTGCCACCAGCTGTTTCTGACGAAGAGCTGCCCCAGCTTCTTTCAGCAACTTCTCTCCTCCTACTACTCTCTGACTCCCCCTCTGAACTGTCCCCCTTTTCATCTCCTCTATTGGGAACATACAGAGGATCCCTATCATCGTCATCATCATAATCATCCTGCCCAGCTTCGCTTGCCTCAGACAAATCCAAACATGCACCATCAGTAGGTCCTTCATCCTCCTTACACGTTACATCCATAGTGTTGCCGCGTAACTCAGAAATATGAGCTGGTAAAATTCATCTGGCTGTAACAACAATGGCTGTGCATCAGTGATTTCAACACTAAATAATTCTTGCGAAGTGTCAAATGCAGCGGAAGTGGTGCTAGTAGTAGCGCTGGTGGCTGAGCAAGATGAGGTGTTCTGTGTCGCTAAATACTCAACCACGTCCTGACAATCTTGGGAGGTGATGGGACGTGCCTTCTTCCGAGCACTGTACTGTGGGCCAGGTCCACACGAAATTACATTTACACGACCTCGCGCAGACCTGCCGGGTGGCCTTCCTCTGGCTCTGGCACTACCTCTTCCTCTACCTGTTTTGTCCATATCGGGTATGCACGGAGTGGTATATCACACTGCGTGCACTCACGTAGGTAGGTAGGTGGGTTCACTTAACTGCACAGGTATGCGCACTGATGCGGTGGGTTCACTGAACAGAACAGGTATACAGTGGCGGGTTCACAGAACAGGTATGCAGTGGCGGGTCCACTGAACAGAACAGGTATGCAGTGACGGGTCCACTGAACAGAACAGGTATGCAGTGGCGGGTTCACTGAACAGGTATACAGTGGCGGGTCCACTGAACAGAACAGGTATGCAGTGGCGGGTTCACTAAACAGAACAGGTATACAGTGGCGGGTTCACTAAACAGAACAGGTATACAGTGGCGGGTTCACTAAACAGAACAGGTATACAGTGGCGGGTTCACAGAACAGGTATGCAGTGGCAGGTTCACTGAACACAACAGGTATGCAGTGGCGGGTTCACTGAACAGGTATACAGTGGCGGGTCCACTGAACAGAACAGGTATGCAGTGGCGGGTCCACTGAACAGAACAGGTATGCAGTGGCGGGTTCACTGAACAGGTATACAGTGGCGGGTCCACTGAACAGAACAGGTATGCAGTGGCGGGTTCACTAAACAGAACAGGTATACAGTGGCGGGTTCACTAAACAGAACAGGTATACAGTGGCGGGTTCACAGAACAGGTATGCAGTGGCGGGTCCACTGAACAGAACAGGTATGCAGTGGCGGGTTCACTGAACAGGTATACAGTGGCGGGTCCACTGAACAGAACAGGTATGCAGTGGCGGGTTCACTAAACAGAACAGGTATACAGTGGCGGGTTCACTAAACAGAACAGGTATACAGTGGCGGGTTCACAGAACAGGTATGCAGTGGCGGGTCCACTGAACAGAACAGGTATGCAGTGGCGGGTTCACTGAACAGGTATACAGTGGCGGGTCCACTGAACAGAACAGGTATGCAGTGGCGGGTTCACTAAAAAGAACAGGTATACAGTGGCGGGTTCACTAAACAGAACAGGTATACAGTGGCGGGTTCACAGAACAGGTATGCAGTGGCGGGTCCACTGAACAGAACAGGTATGCAGTGGCGGGTTCACTGAACAGGTATACAGTGGCGGGTCCACTAAACAGAACAGGTATACAGTGGCGGGTTCACTAAACAGAACAGGTATACAGTGGCGGGTTCACAGAACAGGTATGCAGTGGCGGGTCCACTGAACAGAACAGGTATGCAGTGGCGGGTTCACTGAACAGGTATACAGTGGCGGGTCCACTGAACAGAACAGGTATGCAGTGGCGGGTTCACTAAACAGAACAGGTATACAGTGGCGGGTTCACTAAACAGAACAGGTATACAGTGGCGGGTTCACAGAACAGGTATGCAGTGGAGGGTCCACTGAACAGAACAGGTATGAAGTGGCGGGTTCACTGAACAGAACAGGTATGCAGTGGCGGGTTCACTAAACAGAACAGGTATACAGTGGCGGGTTCACTAAACAGAACAGGTATACAGTGGCGGGTTCACAGAACAGGTATGCAGTGGCGGGTCCACTGAACAGAACAGGTATGCAGTGGCGGGTTCACTGAACAGGTATACAGTGGCGGGTCCACTGAACAGAACAGGTATGCAGTGGCGGGTCCACTGAACAGAACAGGTATGCAGTGGCGGGTTCACTGAACAGGTATACAGTGGCGGGTCCACTGAACAGAACAGGTATGCAGTGGCGGGTTCACTAAACAGAACAGGTATACAGTGGCGGGTTCACTAAACAGAACAGGTATACAGTGGCGGGTTCACAGAACAGGTATGCAGTGGAGGGTCCACTGAACAGAACAGGTATGCAGTGGCGGGTTCACTGAACAGGTATACAGTGGCGGGTCCACTGAACAGAACAGGTATGCAGTGGCGGGTTCACTAAACAGAACAGGTATACAGTGGCGGGTTCACTAAACAGAACAGGTATACAGTGGCGGGTTCACAGAACAGGTATGCAGTGGCGGGTTCACTGAACACAACAGGTATGCAGTGGCGGGTTCACTGAACAGGTATACAGAGGCGGGTCCACTGAACAGAACAGGTATGCAGTGGCGGGTTCACTAAACAGAACAGGTATACAGTGGCGGGTTCACTGAACAGAACAGGTATGCAGTGGCGGGTTCACTGAACAGAACAGGTATGCAGTGGCGGGTTCACTAAACAGAACAGGTATACAGTGGCGGGTCCACTGAACAGAACAGGTATGCAGTGGCGGGTTCACTGAACAGGTATACAGTGGCGGGTCCACTGAACAGAACAGGTATGCAGTGGCGGGTTCACTAAACAGAACAGGTATACAGTGGCGGGTTCACTAAACAGAACAGGTATACAGTGGCAGGTTCACAGAACAGGTATGCAGTGGCGGGTCCACTGAACAGAACAGGTATGCAGTGGCGGGTTCACTGAACAGGTATACAGTGGCGGGTCCACTGAACAGAACAGGTATGCAGTGGCGGGTTCACTAAACAGAACAGGTATACAGTGGCGGGTTCACTAAACAGAACAGGTATACAGTGGCGGGTTCACAGAACAGGTATGCAGTGGCGGGTCCACTGAACAGAACAGGTATGCAGTGGCGGGTTCACTGAACAGGTATACAGTGGCGGGTCCACTGAACAGAACAGGTATGCAGTGGCGGGTTCACTAAACAGAACAGGTATACAGTGGCGGGTTCACTAAACAGAACAGGTATACAGTGGCGGGTTCACAGAACAGGTATGCAGTGGAGGGTCCACTGAACAGAACAGGTATGCAGTGGCGGGTTCACTGAACAGGTATACAGTGGCGGGTCCACTGAACAGAACAGGTATGCAGTGGCGGGTTAACTAAACAGAACAGGTATACAGTGGCGGGTTCACTAAACAGAACAGGTATACAGTGGCGGGTTCACAGAACAGGTATGCAGTGGCGGGTTCACTGAACACAACAGGTATGCAGTGGCGGGTTCACTGAACAGGTATACAGAGGTGGGTCCACTGAACAGAACAGGTATGCAGTGGCGGGTTCACTAAACAGAACAGGTATACAGTGGCGGGTTCACTAAACAGAACAGGTATACAGTGGCGGGTTCACAGAACAGGTATGCAGTGGCGGGTTCACTGAACACAACAGGTATGCAGTGGCGGGTTCACTGAACAGGTATACAGAGGCGGGTCCACTGAACAGAACAGGTATGCAGTGGCGGGTTCACTAAACAGAACAGGTATACAGTGGCGGGTTCACTAAACAGAACAGGTATACAGTGGCGGGTTCACTAAACAGAACAGGTATACAGTGGCGGGTTCACTAAACAGAACAGGTATACAGTGGCGGGTTCACAGAACAGGTATGCAGTGGCAGGTTCACTGAACACAACAGGTATGCAGTGGCGGGTTCACTGAACATGTATACAGTGGCGGGTCCACTGAACAGAACAGGTATGCAGTGGCGGGTTCACTAAACAGAACAGGTATACAGTGGCGGGTTCACTGAACAGAACAGGTATGCAGTGGCGGGTTCACTGAACAGGTATACAGTGGCGGGTCCACTGAACAGAACAGGTATGCAGTGGCGGGTTCACTAAACAGAACAGGTATACAGTGGCGGGTTCACTAAACAGAACAGGTATACAGTGGCGGGTTCACAGAACAGGTATGCAGTGGCAGGTTCATTGAACACAACAGGTATGCAGTGGCGGGTTCACTGAACAGGTATACAGAGGCGGGTCCACTGAACAGAACAGGTATGCAGTGGCGGGTTCACTAAACAGAACAGGTATACAGTGGCGGGTTCACTAAACAGAACAGGTATACAGTGGCGGGTTCACAGAACAGGTATGCAGTGGCAGGTTCACTGAACACAACAGGTATGCAGTGGCGGGTTCACTGAACATGTATACAGTGGCGGGTCCACTGAACAGAACAGGTATGCAGTGGCGGGTTCACTGAACAGGTATGCAGTGCTGGGTTCACAGCACAGGTATGCAGTGGTGGGTTCAATGAACAGGTATACAGTGGCGGGTCCACTGAACAGAACAGGTATGCAGTGGCAGGTTCACTGAACAGGTATGCAGTGGTGGGTTCACAGCACAGGTATGCAGTGGTGGGTTCACAGCACAGGTATGCAGTGGTGGGTTCACAGCACAGGTATGCAGTGGTGGGTTCACAGCACAGGTATGCAGTGGTGGGTTCACAGCACAGGTATGCAGTGGTGGGTTCACAGAACAGGTATGCAGCCAGACAGGAACAAGTTAAGCCTAACTAATCTTTCCCTGAGAGACAGTCTGCAGCAGCTCGCCCTACTCTCACTAACGCAGGCAGCACACGAGTGACCGTAATGGCCGCCGCTGCCTGCCTTATATAAGGGGGGGTGGGGCTCCAGGGGCTAGTGTAGCCTAATTGGCTACACTGGGCCTGCTGACTGTGATGTAGAGGGTCAAAGTTGACCCTCCATGTGCATTATGGGGCGAACCGAACTTCCGCAAAGGTTCGCCTGCGGGGCGCGAACGCGAACCACGGAAGTTCGCATGGAACCGTTCGCAGGCGAACCGTTCGGCCCAACTCTAGCGGGCTGCTGTACATGGATGTTACATATGGGGGAGGAGGCTGCACATGGAATTGGGAGGGGCTGCTGTACATGGATGTTGCACATGGAATGGGAGGGGGCTGCAGTACATAGATCCTACACATGTAAGAGTGGGCTGCACATAGAATGGGAGGGGCAGCTGCACAAGGATTTTACAAGTGGAAGAGAGGGCTATACATGAAATGGGGGGGGGGGAGCTGCTGTACAAGGATGATACATATAGAAGAGGGGGTTGCACATGGAATGAGAGGAGGATGCTGTACATGGATGATACACATGGAGGAGGGGGCTGCACATAGAATGGGGAACTGCTGTAGTTGTATGTTACACATGGAAGAGTAGGGCTGCACATGGGATGGAAGTGGAAATGAAACCACAAGAAGGCCTAGGGATAAAGTATCTGGTCTTGCTGCGGAGTGATGGATTGCTGGAATCTGTGACAGGCGTGGCTCAGAGGCATCTATTCTCAGCATATCACCAATGCACAAGTTACGTCCCTAAACAGAACATAATGATATGTAAAACCCCCTGTGACACCGGCTGCCCTTCTGAAGAGCTTCCAGAGCTGCTGGGGAGTTTTAGTGAATATGGCGATTACACTTTGTCATATTTACAGCTGTAAAACAAAAGAAACAACATCAGAAGATAAAGATTTCCCGTGGATTGCAGTTATCACTGGCGCTTTGCTCGCTGGAAGAATTTCTGTTGTCTCCTTTATTTCTTGTGTATTTTTTTTTTTTTTTTGGATTGGAATTGGCAAAGCTATTAAACATATCCGAACCTTATAAAATAAACATTATAAAGTAGAAATCTACTCCAGGCATCATAAAAAATAAATGCAAGCTTTGTTGCAGGCCCTGCAGAGTCCTGCTATGGCTCCGCTCAGAAATCCCCCCCACTTCTCACCTCTGTCATGTGTCTCCGTGACTCACAGATCAGCCAAATAAATGTGACCTTAAAGAGGAACTCCGATGGGATTAGAGAACTTCCATTTAATCCAGGGGGGAAGCGTTGAAGTTAGTGTATCTTATATACAGCCTTACTCCTCTATAATAGAATTACCCCTTTATTTGCGCTATGGGTCCCCCTATCGTAGGTAGTGGAAGTAAAGGTGAAGACCCTGTCGTGCTATCCTCTGCATCACTGCAGCAGCACAGTCACATGGGCGGAGGGCAGGCCTAAAACCCTAAAAGAGCCACTTAAAGGGGAACTGAAGAGAGTTATATGGAGGCTGCCATGTTTATTTCCTTTTAAACAATACCAGTTACCTGGCAGCCCTGCTGATCCTCTGCCTCTAATACTATTAGCCATAGCCCCTGAACAAGCATGCAGCAGATCAGATGTGTCAGACTTTAAAGTCAAATCTGACAAGACTAGCTGCATGCTTGTTTCTGGTGTTATTAAGATACTACTGCAGAGAAATAGACCAGCAGGGCTGCCAGGCAACTGGTATTGATTAAAAGGAAATAAATATGGCAGCCTCCGTATACCTCTTACTTCAGTTCCCCTTTAAGCCTACTCTAAAAAATCAGTTTTACTCACCTGGAGCTTCTATCAGCCCCCTGCAGCTGTCCAGTGCCCTGGCAGTCACGATCGGATCCTCCTGTCCTCTGCCGCAGCTACTTTCACTTTGCCGACAGGCCTATCCACCCGTAGCCTTCTCCGCGTTCCCATCCGCAATAGCGTCCTGCGCCTGTGCAGAGTGCTATTGTGGACAGGAACGCATAGAAGGAGACGCGTGGCCAGGCCTGCGCAGGGGCAGTAAGCTGCAGGGGGCTGGTAGAAGCCCCAGATGAGTAAAACTGATTCTTTTTTGTAGGCTTAATAATCCCTTTAAGGCCCCTTGCGCACTTTGCTGCTCCACAGTATGCTTCTCTGCCACTTCTCCATCGCAAGGGCAATGTATGTCTACTATAAAGACTTGCATTGTTCATGTGATGTCATGTGAAAGTATCCAAACCACTGCACACAATGCCAATGCAAAGTCTGAAGCATGTTACTGCATGATCCATGCCTACCGCACGGATTATGCAGTAATGCAAGTCAATGAGTGACGCATCAAGCGCGTATGACAGGAGCGTGGTGCGACACGGCGTGCATGCGTAGATTGATAGGAATCCCAGTGATGAAAGTCCTGCCCAGCATGACATACATCACTGGGACATACAGTATACATCAGAAGGCAACGTGAAAGCCTGGCAGGTGAGCTTTTTGTCCCTTGGTTTGTGCAAAGGACTAGGGAACATGATCTGCGTATGGAGGATAAACGTTTTTTGTAATTTTTTTAAGAAAGGCCTCTTCACAGTAAGGTCAGTAAGGTCTGGTTCACACTGCAAGGACTTTTATAGCGCTAGTGATTTGAAAAGCTCTTGCTTATTCAACCCTATGGGGGATTTTTATAAATTCACATCACTCAAGAGAGAGAGAGGTGGTTTCAAGCAACTGGCAAGCACATGTATCTGCCATTAGGCTATCCCCGCGTGTTCCAGATACTGGGGACTTTGCTGAAATTTGTTCAGGGCTGTTTCTTGGGCAGTGCGGAAACAGGCGACCGCCTTGGGTGCAGACGGTCAAGTAGAAGAGGAGGGGCACAGGCAGATGGACATAACCGCTAGGGAGCTGGTGACGCACGGTGCAGCCAAATGGAAGAAGATTACCTGCTCGATCACTTTCCTTAACTCCTCCTAGGCTGTCTGCGTCAGACGTCAAGTCATCATCACGTCACCACCGTGTGATGACACCTGATGGCCTGTAGTGGTACTGCAGGCTGTCAGTGTGCGGCGCCCATGGAGGAGTCAGCTTTCCGCTCTCTTCGCCTGTGTGTTTTCCTGGTCCCTGCTTCCTCCTGGTCACTAGTCAGTAGGCAGATCTACTTGTGACCTGTGTCAGTGTGACTGTCCTTAAAGAGTAAGGGTTCGCAATTCCACGGGGTTGGGGGGTGGGGAGGCACAATTTTTACACCCTCGTCCTGGGTGCCATATAGCCTAGAAACTGCCCTAAATTTGTTCATACCGATGGCCCCCCCCCCCGGAAAAAAAACCACAACAACAACACGCAACTAAACAAAGAAAAAAAACACACACAAGAATGCACAATATGGATTAAAAGGGGGAATTCTATTAATGGAAATCAGAGCTGAAATCCCCCCGGTTTAACAAAGCAATTTGCTACCCGTTTTTTAGCTAAGTGTTCATCAATTCTAATCAATTTTACTCCAAAGGAATTGAAAGCGCAGAAAGCGCTGCGGCCGCCACAAAATGCTAATCAGGCTCCGGAATTTAAATCAGCCTCTAATAAAGGCTGCGGGGCCTGAAAGCAAACTCAACATTGTTTTTTTTCTTCTCCTTTCTCCTCCTTCGGAAGCCCTAATAGGAAATAATTGCCGACCGGCCCGGTTCTGTACCTGAATAAGGCAGCGCTGTGTAATTCCTGGGAGATTGGCCTGTGACTACATTATTTATACCGCTATAGAGAGGTGCGAGGACCTGTCAGGCCTGGCGCTTTGAGCATGAAACGCACAGACAGCCTCATTCATGGGATGAAGCCGTATACGGTGCGTCCCTCAGGGTGAATGGATGTCAGCTGCCCATTATCGCCCAGTGTCGCTCATTACTTCCTCTCGCTTTGGCTTTGCGTTTTGGTATCTCCCAGAATCCTCTCTGCTCCATTCTGCATTTATTGCCCTGTGAACGAACAGATTTATTCATTAAAAGTACAGTACAGAAAAAAAAGCGGCCTCTCTTATCACCTAGGAGCCGCTTCCCTAACTTCTCTCTCTACTGAATTCATCCAAACTAGCGCTGTATGAAATACCGTGCCTGGATCCCGCTGTGAAAGGTTTTTTTTCCTGTGTTAGAGAGATTTCCCCACACATCCGACACCCTATATCACTGAGACAAAAGTGCGGAACAATAAGAGCTGCAATGAGCAACAAAGCAAGGTTCTAATCCCTGCCTTGCCTGTCTACAGATGCTTCGAGCAATCCTTTTTTGTAAGTAAAGCCTGGTACTCACTTTCAATTTTTATTGGCCAATTTTACCACCTGTGATACACAAGTGACATGCCTGTTGTATGTATGAATGTAGACCACTCCATAAGATTTGCACCATCTAAAACAGCCCACTGGTCATGATTTGAGAAAGGACCTATATGGCACGAAACGCCTGTGCGTCATCATTACCCAGCACAGACCCACATGGGGATTTTTTATCTGCTATTATGTTTTAATGAAGCCTAAATAAAGGAATGTTTTAGATGGTGCGAATATTATGGAGTGGTCTGCAATATCCTTGTGACTCCAAAGGTGATTCCAGCACATCTAACCGACCATTGGTGCAGTGGCAATTATGTTATGAATGTATGCAGGGCCGGCCTTAAGTTTCACAGCGCCCTGAGCGAAAACTGATTTTTGTGCCCCCCCTTCATCATCTAGGACAGTGGGTACCAACCTTTTTGAAGTCGTGACGCATCACGCCAATGCTCAGATCTCCGTGATACTTCACATATTTTTAATAGAAAAATACTATTAATAACCACGAAATGGATGGAAAGAGTGCATTATCCTGAATATACTTAAAAATGAAGGCTAGAACCTTTCAGGAATATTAATAAAAACAATCAGTGGGACAGTTAGCCCCCCCCCCCCCCATTTGGAATGATAGCACAGCACCGACAATTTGCACCACGCGTTATAGCCGCTGTGCACCCCCCCCAAAAAAAAATGCCCTCAGACTCAGTATAGGTAGGTAGACAGGTGCAGCTGCTCTCAGTATAGGATCTCATGTGTAGCTGCCCTCAATATAGGGGAGCATAGGTGCCCCCAGTATAGGTAGCCAAGCGTAGGTGCCTCCAGTATAGGTTGCCAGGAGTAGGTGCCCTCCTTCAGTATAGGTAGCCAGCTATAGGTGCCCCCAGTATAGGAAGTCAGGTGTAGGTGCCCCCAGTATAGGAAGTCAGTTGTAGGTCTCCCTCCATAGGTAGCAAGGTGTTGGTGCCCTCAGTATAGGTAGCCAGGAGTAGGTGCCCTCCTTCAGTATAGGTAGCCAGCTATAGGTGCCCCCAGTATAGGAAGTCAGGTGTAGGTGCCCTCAGTATAGGTAGCCAGCTATAGGTGCCCCCAGTATAGGAAGTCAGGTGTAGGTGCCCTCGGTATAGGTAGCCAGCTATAGGTGCCCCCTTGAAAGCCGGCACCCTGAGCGACCGCTCAGGTCAAAGGCCGGCTATGTATGTATGTATGTTTAGTGTTCATTCTCATATGTCTTTGCTTCTGGTTACTGGAGTTCAGTACCTGGATATTACCTGAGTTCAATTCCAGATGTCCTCGATGCTATTTGGGTTCAGTGAAGCATGTTGATGCATTCCTGAATCCTGCTACTGCCAGTTTGAGTGGGTAATCCTGAGATATTGGTGCACAAGATATGCAGGCGTAGTACGTAAGACATTGTTTTTCCATTCACTGAGCGCGAGGTCACGTGGTGTTACTGCACAAGCGCACTAGTCTGAACATGCATCGGATATGAGGGGCTTACATAAGTATTGTTATGTGGTCTCTTCTGTGCACTTGGGCATTGGAAAGGATTCTTCTATTATAGTCAAGGGAAGATACCAGAAACTTGGGACTTTTGTGTAGAAGCAACCAGTAAATGTACTGAGTGCTGTTCCAGGTATCTTCCCCATCGAGGTTGTTGAAGTTCCCCGATTCTCCCTGAGTGATGTCGCTATGATAGCTACAATATCTTCGTAATGTATATCGATGCTTACTCATAATTACTAACCCTTAAACTATGATTCTGCAAATACCTTTACATTTATAACAGAATTATAGAACAATAAATACCATTATTGATTTGTATTTAGTTTTGCCAGCAATTTTGTTCGCGACCGGTGCGATGACGTGCAGGCGACCGATGTGATGACGCGGAGGCGACCGGTGTGATGACGCGCAGGCGACCGGTGTGATGACGCGGAGGCGACCGGTGTGATGACGCGGAGGCGACTGGTGTGATGACGCGGAAGTGACCGGTGTGATGACGCGCAGGCGACCGGTGTGATGACGCGCAGGAGACCGGTGTGATGATGCGCAGACGACCGGTGTGATGACGCGGAGGCGACCGGTGTGATGACGCGGAGGCGACCGGTGTGATGACGCGGAGGCGACTGGTGTGATGACGCGGAGGTGACTGGTGTGATGACACGGAAGTGACCGGTGTGATGACGCGCAGGCGACCGGTGTGATGACGCGCAGGAGACCGGTGTGATGATGCGCAGACGACCGGTGTGATGACGCGCAGGTGACCGGTTAGATGACACGCAGGTGACCGGTGTGATGACGCGCAGGTGACCGGTGTGATGATGCGCAGGCGACCGGTGTGATGACGCGCAGGCGACCAGTGCGATGAAGTCACTAGATTACCAGAGCCGGCAGCATAATAACCTTCTTTAAAGGTTATTATGCTGTTGCTTATCTTTTGGAGCAGAGAGGAAGTTCTGAGTTAAAGAGGAACTTCAGCCTAAACCAAGATACTATGATTAAGTTACATTAGTTATGTTAATTAAAATAGATAGGTAATATAATCTCTTACCCACTCTGTTTTAAAAGAGCAGGCAAAGGTTTGTGATTTCATGAGGGCAGCCATCTTTTTGGTTGAAAGGAGGTGACAGGGAGCAAGAGACACAGTTCCAACTGTCTTGTGTCCTGATCACCCCTCCCAGCTGCTAGGCAACGAGAACAACAACTTCAGAAATCCCATCATGCTTTGTACAGCATCAGGGGAAAAATGCCCGAGCAGTTTTCTTTGATGGGGCGGAGCTTAGCCTGTAAGCAGCTAAAAATGAGGCTTGGGTATAAAAAACAAAGTTCTGATGCTGTCAACCTGTTAAAGAAACACCAAGCCTTTTCAGTGCTGCTGAGTAGATTTTTAGTCTGGAGGTTCACTTTAAGGACTGCTTTAATCGCAATAAATACCATCAGCCTTGGCTAGCCGAGTAAAAGAGACTAGCCTGTAATAAATAACACCTCCAGGACATATTATTCACAGCTTGCGGTCCTCCCTTTCATGTCCGCTGTAAGGGCTCATTCACATCTAGGGCGTTTTCTGCCTTTTTTCAAGCACAAGCGATTTTCAAAATCGCCCTCAAAACGCTTTTGCAATGATTCTCTATGAGAAGCACATAGCAGGGAAGAGACGCCCAGGTTGGATAAAAACTTCTAAAAACAGTTTAAAAGCAAAAAAGTAATGAGGTATCTTACCTCAAATGACGAAATCCTTGGAAACGTACAAAAGATTTTTATTTAGCACAGGCAACGCGTTTCGCGGGTCTGAGCCCGCTTCCTCAGGCCAATACAAGTGCCAAAAGACAAATACCAATCGGATTTCATCATTTGAGGTAAGATACCTCATTACTTTTTCGCTTTTAAACTGTTTTTAGGAGTTTTTATCCAACCTGGGCGCCTCTTTCCCCCTATGTGCATAGTGTATACCCCTGTACAAATTTTGTGCGAGGGGTGGTGACAGAACACCCGTGGTGCCTACCAGGGTAGACATCTATCTCCTTTTTCCTTTTAAAGAGCGACCACATCGAGGTCCATTTTGGACCACCCCGAGTGGAGCCGGGTTTGTGATCTCCACCTGCTTCCTGTGGTCGGTTGCCCCATGCAACCCTCCTTTGTGAGTAGTGATTTTATTTTCTTCTTTTCACAACATTGATATCTGACTTATTGCACTACTGGGCTCCCGCTTTTGTTTCCTATGCCTTTTCTGCAGAATGTCAAGACACCCCTCTATCTCTCTATGAGAAGGTTCATATCCGTGCGTTTCGTCCAAAGCGGTGCCTGTACAATTTTTGCACTAATGGAAGGTATAGGAAGAGCGCTAAACGCTCACAAAATAGCTTTAAGCGGCGATTGCGTCCGCGTTTTTAAGAATAAATACATTGTATTTATTATTTTCCGGGTCAAAGAGTGACGTTAGTCAGGAAGTAACAAAATGGAATCGCTCTGCAAAAGCGATTTGCACAAAATCGTAGGGCGCAGTGGAGCGGGTCGGGAGGGGGAAAAGAGAAAGCTCAAAAAATCGAATATCGATGCCGTCAGCGATTTCTATTTTAGATGTGAAGAAAGCCTCAAGGCGGGGCCATGCTTTAAGTTGGCGCTATATTAGACACATTCCGCAGAAGAAGGCGGCTATTTTTAGATGTGGGGGAATAATAAAAAATTAGGCCTAAAGAGATTCACAATATAACTTTATAGTGGCGGTAGCAGCGGTGCCAATAAAAATGTTATATAGCCGCCGCAATAAGAACATAAGGATATATATCTGCTCCCTGTTTGTTAATTCATGATCAGGACTCCTCTTCATTTTTACGAGGCAGAATCCAAAGGTAACATTTCATTACTTAAACAGTTTTATTCTGATTTTATTACATTGATTGAAGCCCGGCCTGGAAATTGATAACAGCCAAAGTGTCTTTGAGTTAATAAATGTGCGCCGTACCCTTTTTTTCCCCTCACCGTGGGGCGAGGCGGCGTACGGACGCCGGTGCCACCATCGCCGCTGAAGTATAGCAACTGCCGCTGCTTTATGTGGCCGCCCAGCCTATAGATAAACCTATATTGCCCTATATTTAAAGAGGGAAGAATAAATTCCGTCGGAGGAAGGCTGAAGGTTTTAGGGCACTTTTTAATCCCACTTGGAGCAGAGTTCAGAAATGCGATGAGAGGATAAAACATGCTGAGAGGCCTTGTTTTATGGTTATGCTACAATCATATAAAACGGCGCTATAAGGTGAAACAGTCAGAGGGAGGCGGCAGCATGAGGGCGTCACAACAACAATACACAAAAAAACACAGATAGGAGATTACTCTTTATGGCTGGGAGGCCGTGAGGCAAAGGTCAAAAGCAATGGCGTAGCAATAAGGAGGATGCGACCGCACCACGGCCCGTGGGCTAGAGGGCCCTGAGGTGCCCTTTCTCAACCGCAGTAGGCAGTATTAGCTCTTTATTGGTCCTGTGCTGGTAATAATCACTTCTATAGATGCTCTAAAAGAAACCTGAGGAGAGAGTGATATGGAAGCTGACATATTTATTTCCTTTTAAACAATACCAGTTGCCTGGCAATCCTGCTTATCTTTCTGGTCAGTAGGGCTTAAAGAGAACCTGTAACAAAAAAAAAGTTCCCCTGGGGGGTACTCACCTCGGGAGGGGGAAGCCTCAGGGTCCCAATGAGGCTTCCCCCTCCCCTGTAGCTGCAGGCAGTCCAGCGCTGGCTCCCCCGAAGTGTCCCGGAATCCTCCCTCGACAAGCCTGATAAGCGCTGACTTATTTACCTTCACTGGCTCCAGAGGGGGCGCTGTTGCGGCTCTCCACACAGAGATAGACGGAAATAGCCGATCTCTGTCGGGTCAGGCGCAGGAGACTTGCGCCTGCGCAGTAGAACGACCCGACAGCAATCGGCTATTTCTGCCTATCTCCGAGTGGAGAGCCGATCCTGCACCTGCCCTGGAGCCGGGAAGGTAAATATTTACATCCCCGCTGTTCATGGAGCTTTATGGCCGCCGAGCCGTGTATTCCCAGCGTCAGAGAAGTGGATTTCTCAGCAGACAATGGCCTCAATTCACTAAGATCATGCTGGAGATAATAAGGCAAGAGAAAACTTACCCCCACACAGTAAGGGCTGGAACCCACAGGAGCGCTTTTGGCAGCGTTTTGGCAGCACTGCGATACGCTAGCAGTTTGCCAAAACGCTGGGCTAATGTTAATGGATGGGGCAACTTCCACAGGAGCGTTTGCGTTTCCCAGAAACGCAAACGCAGGACCTGCAGCATTTTGGGAGCGTTAGCGCTTCAATGTAAAGTATTGAAACGCTAGCAGAAACGCTCAGCAAAACCTAAACTGAGCGGTTTTGCTAGCGTTTTGCGGTTCAGCACACTGTAACAAAATTAAAAATAATTCACAGGACCAATCAGGATAAAAACGCAAAACGCAAAACGCTACGCACCCGCTGGGGAAAAAAATACAATGTTGCAAAACACAACCCAAAACGCGCATGAATCCGCTTGCAAACCGCTCAGACAAAACGCTAGCGGTTGCGTTTTGCGTTTGCGGTTTTCAGTGGGTTCCAGGCCTTAGAGAGTTATCTTACCTCTTCATTCCTTACGTTACCTCCTCTGTAGTTAAGTTACCTCCTCTGTAGTTATTTTCACACGCAGTTAATGAACAGCCTGTCTAACTCTGGAGTTATTTTAAGGATTAAAGAGTTAACTTAAAGACAGAAGAGTTAACTTTAGGTTTGCCTGAGGTAAAATGTTTCCTGAATACTACATGCCTTATCACCATGGTAACAACTCTAGAAGAGTTATTAAAGACAGGAGATAAGCTTAGTGAATTGAGGCCCTTAGGTTACAAAATTTAAAGCAATTAGTTGTTGTTATTAGTTATTTCTTTTAGTTTAATAGTGATGTGTATTCAGCTTCTGCATATCTAATTTTACTGTGTAATTTTGTTTTATTCTATTTTTTCACCAGTTCGCCCCTTTAAATACGGCTGTTGTGACTTTTGTTTAACCTGAGCTGTTTTCTTCACATGACTTTCGCTCTGCTCTGCACGCTCCTCTACTCAATCTGTTCCTTCTCCCCACCCCCCTTCCTTACTCTGTTATTTTTTTAGCACCACTTGAATAGTCGATATAAAAGTAAGTTAGTAATTTAATAAGCCAGGAAGCAGATTTAAATTAATTAGATTTTTGCCGTAAAACAGTAAGGTGGGAATTTCCATAAGAATGGCTTCTGGAATGGGGGGGTTGGCACCTCACAAACCTTCCAGAGCCAATTCCACCCAGAAACAACGAGCGACGCCTCAGCACGCCGCCTGGCGCCCAATAAAAGGGGTTTACAAGAGATCGGCGCAGGGGAAGAGACCAGGAACTATCAGATGATAAGAGATCTTCCACCAGCTGCAGGTGGATGAAACGACGGAAATAACTATGAGATGGGGTAAGAGGAAGACCATTTAATTGGAATAAGAAGACGTTTGGGAGGGCCGTTTGTGGAGTTTCCAGCGTTTTACGAGTGAGGGCGGCCGAAGTCGCAGGCATTTCAAATAACACCACGCAGGAGAATACGCGAATGACTCTGCGTTATGTGCCTGTTAATTAACAACTAATTGCCCGCTGAATCTGACATATCACCAGCCAGAGGATTACACAAGAACTAGGCAGAAACTACTAAAATGTTGTGGTTGTGCTAAAAACGGCAAGTGACAAAGGCCAGCCCACCCATTAGTGAGTGCGCCAGTCCAGCTATGAGATCTTTCAGCTAGAATTGGTCCCGCTGTTTGTATGTTAAAGTGAACCTGAACTCTTGCACAGGACAGAAGGAAAACAGAGAGAAATGCACCCTGTGTGTATTTAGAGAGTTTAGCCTGTCCAATTCCCCTCATCTGTGACTAATCACAACTGTAGTTTGATCCATCCCCTGTGTCACCTGACTACCATGGCAAATAAGCTCATTTGAAAGCACAAGATGTTAAAGGGACTCAGAGCTTGTATAAGTCCAAAGATTTATACATAGCTGGGACTTCCTCCAGCCCCATACGCTCTGTTCGCTCCCGCGCCGCCGTCCTCAGTCTTCTGCAGCGCCAGTACCGGGTCCCCGCACTTCCGTCAGTCGGCTCCAGTCTACGCAGGAGAAGTGCGCTGTTTGCATATCTCTCCGGCAGCTGCTGGAGAGATACATAGAGGGCGCACTTCTCTTACGTCAGACTGGAGCCGACTGACAGAAGTGCGGGGACCTGGTACCGGCGCTGAAGAAGACTGAGGATGGGGCGCGGGAGCGAACGGAGCGTATGGTGCGGGAGGAAGCCCCAGCTATGTATACATCTTTTGATTTATATGAGCTCTGGTACACTTTAACAATATGTCTGCTTCCATGAAAGGAAACAGTGCAGATTTATTGTAGGATTTGTATCAGCTTTTACAAAGAATTTTTTTAATTTATGGTTATTATGCTGTTGCGTATCTTTTAGAGCAGAGAGGAGGTTCTGAGTTCAGGTCCACTTTAAGGTTTTTTGCACACTTGGAGCTTATTTCACAAAAGCGTGATAACTGCTATCACGGTAGTTATCACGCGATGTGTTGCGCGCGAAGGTTTGCGCACGTAAAGGATTACTCCGGCTGATAAACGAACGCTTGCGCGAAACACGCACATGATCGCGTGCAAACGTTCGTTGATCACATACAAATCATTATATCATAAGTTTATTTTCACGTTAGATTCCCTTTAAACAATGGTACACAAAATAGTGAGGTATCAATTTTCTACTATCGGCCAATCTTATCCTATCCTCACACTAACCTCTTCCCTATTTATTCCCAACACTAACCTACTCCCTACCTACATCTAACACTAACACATCCACTAACAGGACTGACCACTTTACCCAAAGTTAGCCAAACTCCATCGTCCCTATCCCCGAAGTCACCGCCAATACCTGGTGTCACCACAGGAGTTCAGCTATCAGAGTTTGGCTATCAGGAGTTCAGCTTTGTAGTAAGTTAATTAAAAAACTTAACATTGGTGCCCAATTTCTAGTTCACAAATCGCGGCCAAATTACCTTTTCTGCCCACCAGGGGTGTAGTGATAGTGGTTGCAATGGGCCATGCAGCTGGGGAGGGGTGTGGCAACTGGCAAGTAAAAAGGGCACCTGATGAGATAAACATGTGAACACTTAAAGAAAACCTGTAACGAAAAAAACCTCCCCTGGGGGGTGCTCACCTCGGATGGGGGAAGTCTTCGGATCCTATCAAGGCTTCCCCAGTCCTCCTCGGTCCTACGGCAGTGGCAATTAAGTAATTATTTACCTTCCCGGCTCCAGCGCAGGCGCAGTATCGGCTCTCCGCTCGGAGATAGGCGGAAATAGCCGTTCGCTGTCGGGTCGCTCTACTGCACAGGCGCAAGTCTCCGCAGTAGAGCAGACCAGACGGAAATCAGCTATTTCCGTCTTTTTCCATGCGGAGAGCCGCAACAGCGCCCCCGCTGGAGCCAGGGAAGGTAAATAAATCAGCGCTTGTCAGGCTTGTCGAGGGAGGATTCCTGGACACTTCGGGGGAGTCAGCGCTGGACTGCCTGCAGCTACAGGGGAGGGGGAAGCCTCATTGGGACCCTGAGGCTTCCCACCTCCCAAGGTAAGTACCCCCTAGGGGAACTTTTTTTGTTACAGAGTCTCTTTAAGGTGCCGAAACATTATTGATTTGCGGCATCAATATCAGGCTGATAATGATACAATCTGGCAAAGGTCGATGCAACAACATGGCCGTCCAGTCAATCGTTTTGATTGCTTTCCTGCCAAATTGAAACAATAGATATGGCATGCTGGAAAAAGGGTTCGGTGGCAGTCAATATTCCAAAGGACCTGATAGACACCCAGCCAGTCTCCTCCGTGTAATGGGTTCCAAACGCCACCCCTCTACCTCTACCCCCCCCCCCCCCCAGTGCCTGTGGTGAGTGCGGAAGAACCTCACCTATCCACAGTCCGCCTCCTGGCCTCTTGCCTTCATTGCCGCCTGGGGCACCTGTACCTCTGGTCCCCAGTCACGCGTGCAAACTTTAAACTCTGTAAAATGACATTTTGTTGCGGTACATGTTGCTATATACCAACGTACGCATACACATTTTATACATTTTAACGCAACCCTGTGACTTTAAGAAGAGAGTGTGAGAAAAACGAGTGGCTATTTTGTGAATTTCGCTAATAATGGCTGCAGCTGGTGTATTATAAAACCGCTCTGCTTTGTTGTGTTTATTACAGCTGGTTTACGTCTGGCTCTAAATTGAACGCTCAGCACAAGAAAAACACAACACAATGACCTGGCTGGAAAGGATTTCAGTTTAATGGAATACCTGGGGCAACGATGATGAAGCTGAACGCTGAGGCGGTACATGGCGGGAGGGAGTCCTTACGCCGAATGTGCTGCTTGCATGCTTGTAAGTGTTTCCTCTTAACCAGGTTATGGTCTGCAGTTTAACGGGCTCTTTAATTCCTATAATGAAACTGGATTGCCCATACTAGTTATTGCCTCCTCTATTACACCAGATATTGCACCTGCCCATCAGAGAACGTAGTACACTTTCCCAGGACAGTTACTAGGCTAAATTGCTCCTAGGGTAGAGTGACCAGATTTTTGTGGGTCCAACCTGGGACGGGGAGGGGGCCGTGGGGGGGGGGGGGGGGGGCGGCGCGCGCATCGCGCCGCGGTGAAAAGTGGGGAGGACTGAGGAGCGCGCAGCGACGAAGACTGGGGGGGGGGGCGCGAAAAATGGGCGTGGCCATGACATTGTATGGGCGGAGCTAACGTAACGATGTAACAGCGAGGCATAAGAAAGCAGTGTTTACGCCATGATGTGGACAAACGAGACTTTGCATCATGGGTGTGCAGAAACTGTGTGATGCTAATAGTATACCGTAACCACAAAGCAGCAAACATAGCCATCTATGACCATTAAATAATAAATGCAGTAACAGTTACCCCGGACACCAGAAAATAAACGCAATGGGCAACATGTCAGCACAAAATAAACGCAATGCGGGCAACATGTCAGTATAAAATAAATGCAATGCGGGCAACATGTCAGTACAAAATAAACGCAATGCGGGCAAACCTGTCAGTACAAAATAAACGCAATGCGGGCAAACATGTCAGTACAAAATAAACGCAATGCGGGCAACATGTCAGTACAAAATAAACGCAATGCGGGCAAACATTTCACCAGAAAATAAACGCAATGCGGGCAAACATTTCACCAGAAAATAAACGCAATGCGGGCAAACATTTCACCAGAAAATAAGCGCAATGCGGGCAAACATTTCACCAGAAAATAAGCGCAATGCGGGCAAACATGTCAGTAAAAAATAAACGCAATGCGGGCAAACATGTCAGTACAAAATAAACGCAATGCGGGCAACATGTCAGTACAAAATTAACGCAATGCGGGCAAACATTTCACCAGAAAAAAAACGCAATGCGGGCAAACATTTCACCAGAAAAGAAACAATGCGGGCAAACATTTCACCAGAAAAGAAACGCAATGCGGGCAAACATTTCACCAGAAAAGAAACGCAATGCGGGCAAACATTTCACCTGGAAAAAAAACCGCAATGCGGGCAAACATTTCACCTGGAAAAAAAAACGCAATGCGGGCAAACATTTCACCAAAAAAGAAACGCAATGCGGGCAAACATTTCACCAGAAAAGAAACGCACTGCGGGAAAACATTTCACCAGAAAAGAAACGCAATGCGGGCAAACATTTCACCTGGAAAAGAAAGCATTTACTCACCTGGCAGAAGTCTCCGGCCTCTGGCGCGCTGCTCCCGGGACCACCTTCCTCCTGCTAGTCTCCCGCGCTGACAGGGCTACGGCAAGATGGCGCCCGAAGCCCTGTACTGGAGACACAAATAGTCTCCAGTACAGGGCTTCGGCAGCCATCTTGCCGTAGCCCTGCTCGCCTGCCGGTGTCGGAACGGACACCGGAAGAGGAGGCTGGAGCGGGGCTGCGGGCAATGAACTGGCACGGCGTCTATACTCATGAACTGGCAGCGGCGTCTATAGAGTGGCCAGAGTCCCGAGGCTGGGACGTCCCGCTGCTGAAAGCGGGACGTTTCCCGGGACCTCATGCTGCCTGGGACAGCGGACCCCGAATCCGGGACGCGTCCCAGGCAATACGGGACGTATGGTCACTCTACCTAGGGCCATGCTGTATTTACACCCCAACACAGGTATCTAAGTATAGGTATCTCCAGCATAGGTAGTCAGGTATAGGTGCCCCCAGTATAGGTAGTCAGGTATAGGTGCCCCCAGTATAGGTAGCCAGGTATAGGTGTCCCCAGTATATTCAGGTATAGGTGCCCCCAGTATAGGTAGTCAGGTATAGGTGCCCCCAGTATAGGTAGCCAGGTATAGGTGTCCCCAGTATATTCAGGTATAGGTGCCCCCAGTATAGGTAGTCAGGTATAGGTGCCCCCAGTATAGGTAGTCAGGTATAGGTGCCCCCAGTATAGGTAGCCAGGTATAGGTGTCCCCAGTATATTCAGGTATAGGTGCCCCCAGTATAGGTAGTCAGGTATAGGTGCCCCCAGTATAGGTAGCCAGGTATAGGTGTCCCCAGTATATTCAGGTATAGGTGCCCCCAGTATAGGTAGTCAGGTATAGGTGCCCCCAGTATAGGTAGTCAGGTATAGGTGCCCCCAGTATAGGTAGTCAGGTATAGGTGCCCCCAGTATAGGTAGCCAGGTATAGGTGTCCCCAGTATATTCAGGTATAGGTGCCCCCAGTATAGGTAGTCAGGTATAGGTGCCCCCAGTATAGGTAGTCAGGTATAGGTGCCCCCAGCATAGGTAGTCAGGTATAGGTGCCCCCAGTATAGGTAGTCAGGTATAGGTGCCCCCAGTATAGGTAGCCAGGTATAGGTGTCCCCAGTATATTCAGGTATAGGTGCCCCCAGTATAGGTAGTCAGGTATAGGTGTCCCCAGTATAGGTAGCCAGGTATAGGTGCCCCCAGTATAGGTAGCCAGGTATAGGTGCCCCCAGTATAGATAGCCAGGTATAGGTGCCCCCAGTATAGGTAGTCAGGTATAGGTGCCCCCAGTATAGGTAGTCAGGTATAGGTACCCCCAGTATAGGTAGTCAGGTATAGGTGCCCCCAGTATAGGTTAGCCAGCTATAGGTGCCCCAATATCCAGGTAGCCAGGTATAGGTACCCCCATCCCTGCAGAGCTTTGGCAGGCTGGTGGATTACAGTTAGTGATGGGCCGAAATTTTGCATATGCAAAATTTCGCTTCGAAATTCACATTTACGCATCGTAATCATAATGCGAAATTTCAGGGAAAATCATAATCGATTTCATATGTAATAGTAGTATTTTATACTTCTGCATAATTTTTTGCATAATTTTCACGCAATTCGACAAAATGTTGTGCCGACTTTGGTGGTTAAAAGCAAAGCCCCCATATATACTATTGCTACCAAAATTGGTACATATGTTAAGGAGAACAGTGGGTACAAGTTAAAAAAATAATTTTTCAAAAAGACATTGTAGTTTTTGAGAAAATCAATTTTATAAATGCAAAGAAAAATGGTTTTTAAACTGACATTTTCCAAAGTTTAAAAACCCTTTTCCTTTGCATTTTTAAAATTGATTTTCTCAAAAACTATATGGTCTTTTTGGAAAAAAAATTTTTTCCCTTTTACCCAATATTATACCCCCTCCATGTTTCCCCCTCCATTGCAGAAATTCATGGCAGTGGAAGCGGCCATAGTAAAAACTCTCCTCCTTCTGTGCTCCATACGAGGTTCATATGCCGCCGGGCTCCTCTCTCTCCAGCACTGCTCACTACTTCCGCTAAACAGAAAATAGTACGCGGCGATGGCGTCAGAGCAGCCTGTGAACCCTGCATGGTATGCAAGTTTTTACTGTGACTGCTTTCGCTGCTATGAATTTCTGCAATGGAGGGGTGGAGCACGAGGGCGGGGGTGGCGAGGAGAGGGAAAAGTCAGGCCCCCTAAAAGCTTTGAATGGGTACTTACCTAAGTAGAGGGAAGCCTCGGAATAATGCTTCCTTTGTCCCCATTGCTTCCACTGATCCATGCCCTGAAGGGCTTGCAAAAAAGCCTCTCTGAGAGCAACTGCGTGCCCAGTAGCACGGAGCCAGCTTGTCTCTCAGCTTCTTATGCCCAGCCTGACCGACTCCATGCTACTGCCAGGAGCGCGTGCGTGAACGTCCAAAGAGTCCCGGAAGCCTCTGAAGAATCCAGGGGCTTCCCTCTACCGAGGCAAGAACCTCATTTTTGCTTTTTTTATTACAGGATTACTTTAAAGAGGAACTCCAGGGAAAATAAGGTAATAAAAAAGTGCTTCATTTTTAAAATAATTATGTATAAATGATTTAGTCAGTGTTTGCCCATTGTAAAATCTTTCCTCTCCCTGATTTACATTCTGACATTTATCACATGGCGACAGCTGTACACAGTAAAACAGCTATTATTTCCCACAATGCAACAAGGTTCACAGACAGGAAACTGCCAGGATCATAGTTCTCACAGTTTCCTGTGGGAGGGGTTTCACCACAATATCAGCCATACAGCGCCCCCTGATGATCTGTTTGAGAAAAGGAACAGATTTCTCATGTAAAAGGGGGTATCAGCTACTGATTGGGATGAAGTTCAATTCTTGGTCACGGTTTCTCTTTAAATGCCAGTGTGATTGGGGTGTACAGCTGGTTTCAGCCATATTTTCTGTTGAACAGAGCGATGATGATGATGATAGTGGAGGAGTGGCCTGCCTTCCTCTGTGTTCTGTGCTGCTCCATAACTCTCGGTTCAGGACAATCATTCCGTCGTTGGCTGCTTCCTGCACAAGTGTATTATTGATCAGCGCAGCCTCCTTGTCTTTTCTATGTACCTTCACCCATTGATATATGGCTCTCATATACACCCTTCAATTAGTAAAGGTGGTAAATGTTTATCATCGGGATAAAACAGACACCTTATTCTCAGCACTTTGTGGCTACAGTTAATCTCAGTGATGTAAACGAGAGAGGCGGCCCAGCCCGTGACCTTGTGTTCTTTTAGAAGGGGAATGTACAGCTATAGAACGTTCTGATGCCCTACATGAAGCGCCTAGAGTTCCCAATCCAACCGGCCTAAACTGGGTAATTGTCCAACAGCCAGAGCCGGGACAAGGTCCTCCAGCACCCAAGGCTGAGACACCAAAGTGCGCCCCTCCATCCCTCCCACCCCAGCCGCCACACACTGATTGCTATTAGACTAAGAGGGCCACAGGGCCCACAACCTCCCCAACACCTTAGTATCTAGTTATCTGGCTTGCAGTAACTGCCATGTATCCCCTTTTCTTATTTCTTTCTGTTTAAACACAATTAGGAATGACAGCTGAATGAATTCTGCGCCCCCTCCTGCACTGCGCCCTGATGCTGGAGCCTCTCCAGCCTATGCCTCGGCCCGGCCCTGCCAACAGCAAACGGGGAACAGAGGCGCCAGCAGGGTAAAAGTGGATAAAACCTTTAAAATTTGCTTGGAAGAAGCGGTGGACTTACCTCCATAAAGCAGACACGAAAGACTGTCTATATAATAGTAATCACATTTATTATATAGTACCCCAAAAGTGCAATGCGTTTCGCAGGCCACGCCCGCTTCATCAGGCAATAAACGTGGGGACAAACAACAGAATTTCAGCAGTAGCAGGAGTAGCGGCAGCGCCTCACTGAGGGAGGGAAAATTTGGACTGCAGCCATTCTTACACTACAAATGGCAGCTGTTGGAGTGTAATACTCATTATCGAATAAAAAAATGCATTATTTCAGGTGCGCCTTCATGAATAAGTGGCCTGGACATTCCTGTGTCGCGACATGATGATGTCATCTGGGGCTGGTCACACTGATGCCTCAGCAACAGCTGCTGGACTGCCCCTGCATGCAGACTCCTCCCGCTCCTCTCATACCACATAGAAAGATCTGGGGTGACTCCCCTCCCATTTCTCATTTGCATATTAAACATGAAGTTCCTCATCAGTTCCGCTAGGTGTGACAAAAGGTGACTGGTTGTTGTATGTAGGAAGTATGCAATGATTGGTTAACTGTTCATGGCTTGTGCTATATAAGGGGGAATGACTGTGAGAATCATTAGGCAGGTAGCACAGCTTGACAAAGGAGGTCACACTCTGAAACGTTGCTGTTATGCTGGGAATACACGGTTAGATCCGGCGGCTCGATTAGTCGCCGGATCGACTCCCGCCGCGTCCCCGCTCGTCCCCACGGCCGCTCAGATCGATACCTGCTCGTCCCTGCGGGCGCTTCCTTGTCTTCCGCTCGATTTCCGCTATTGTCCGCCTGCGGGTATCGAGCGGGGAATCGATCCGCGCGGTGATCGGACATGTCGGAAATTATCAATCGAGCCATCAGCGGCTCGATTGATAAGAATTTTCGACCCGTGTATGCCCAGCATAATGCTAGGTACACACCATACAATTTTCTTAGATTTGCCTGCCAGATAGCTTTTTTCCATGCTGTAGGTAAATCTAACAGAAGAATCTAACAGAAAATTGTATGGTGTGTACCTTAGGCATTTTTCTACTCAGCAGGAGATAACCAGAAGACAGAGCACCAGAGATAATGACCATTCTTTACAGAAAATAATCTAATTATGCATTCTAACAGAAGAATCTAACAGAAAATTGTATGGTGTAAACCCAGCATTACATGTGCCTTGCCTGTCTTCAATAAAAGAGCAATAGTTACTGAATTTGATGGTGCAGATCTCATCTTTACCTAAGCCATTACATTGTTAATGGCAGAGGCCTCAAAACTGTTAGGGCTGGAACCCACAGGAGCGCTTTTGGCAGCGTTTTGGCAGCGCTGCGATACGCTAGCAGTTTGCCAAAACGCTGGGCTAATGTTAATGGATGGGGCAACTTCCACAGAAGCGTTTGCGTTTCTCAGAAACGCAAACGCAGGACGTGCAGCATTTTGGGAGCGTTAGCGCTTCAATGTAAAGTATTGAACCGCTAGCGGAAACGCTCAGCAAAACCTAAACTGAGCGGTTTTGCTAGCGTTTTGCGGTTCAGCACACTGTAACAAAATGAAAAATAATTCACAGGACCAATCAGGATAAAAACGCAAAACGCTAGGCACCCGCTGGGGAAAAAAATACAATGTTGCAAAACACGACCAAAAACGCGCATGAATCCGCTTGCAAACCGCTCAGACAAAACGCTAGCGGTTGCGTTTTGCGTTTGCGGTTTTCAGTGGGTTCCAGGCCTTACTGTCGGTCATTGAGTGACTGGGATTCAAATTCAGAAAAGAGGGTGGGGCCACAAACAGCCAATCACATTTGTTTGATTGATAAACGGCTTCCATTTTCACTTTGTTGATGCCAAGGACCCTAAAGCTCGCAAACTTGGTCATCGAGTGACTGTGTGTCAAGGTTAGAAAAAGTGGCCGGACCCAACGACAACAAAATATATACCTGTGCAACATTAGGTTTTCAGCTAGGATATATATATATATATATATATATATATATATATATATATATATATAAATTTATTATCAACTTGCTACACCTCGTTGTTTACTGTTCTTCCCCTTTTTGCTTTTAGCTCACTACGAAGCATAAATATCTAAAAAAGGACCTTACAAAATCCAAGAGATTAGCTGTAAATCTGCGCAGAATATACACGGTAACAGCGCTGTCATCCTGTCATTGTTCGGACAAGGCAATGTCACAGTGGGTGATTCTTTCCCCTCAAATCTGTAAAGCCTTGAACATGCGCTTGCGTTGCTTGACTTTATATTCTCAGTCATCTTTTTTAATGTGGGTGAATTGCGACAGACGTGGCGGCGGCGGACCCGGGGCCAGCGGATACATTTGTCCTTTCATGCCTGCTCTGCTCATATAATTCCAGCTTTTGATTGCTTCCGTACGATTTGATACATGGAGCCATTGAAGATTGCGGGATCACAGCTCCGCTATGTCCAGACATATATTTATTTCACTATATTTTCTTTTGTGTCCCGGGAAGACAGTCCATTCATTTGCCGCTGTTCAGGATAGCCGGGTGTGATGTGAAAACTAATAGAAACAGACTTCGTATCGCACAATGACCCAACGCCGAAAACTCCCCGACGCCGATCAATATTACCGGTCAGAGGTTCCTGCTCTCTTCTGCGGAAACAGCTGGAGAATAAAGTTCATTAATACTATTAAAGTCTCGCTCACGTCCTTATGTATGAGTTGTTTCTCTTCATCAGAATCCATGTTATTTCAAGCCCGGCTAAAGTCCAATCACAGGTCAGATGTCTGTAGAGCTCCAAATCTCAGCCAATCTCTGCAGATTTCCAAATCTCAGCCAATCTCTGCAGATTTCTAAATCTCAGGCAATCTCTGCAGATTTCCAAATCTCAGCCAATCTCTGCAGATTTCCAAATCTCAGCCAATCTCTGCAGATTTCTAAATCTCAGGCAATCTCTGCAGATTTCCAAATCTCAGCCAATCTCTGCAGATTTCTAAATCTCAGCCAATCTCTGCAGATTTCTAAATCTCAGCCAATCTCTGCAGATTTCCAAATCTCAGCCAATCTCTGCAGATTTCCAAATCTCAGCCAATCTCTGCAGATTTCCAAATCTCAGCCAATCTCTGCAGATTTCCAAATCTCAGCCACTCTCTGCAGATTTCCAAATCTCAGCCAATCTCTGCAGATTTCCAAATCTCAGCCAATCTCTGCAGATTCCCAAATCTCAGCCAATCTCTGCAGATTTCCAAATCTCAGCCAATCTCTGCAGATTTCTAAATCTCAGCCAATCTCTGCAGATTTCCAAATCTCAGCCAATCTCTGCAGATTTCCAAATCTCAGCCAATCTCTGCAGATTTCCAAATCTCAGCCACTCTCTGCAGATTTCCAAATCTCAGCCAATCTCTGCAGATTTCCAAATCTCAGCCAATCTCTGCAGATTCCCAAATCTCAGCCAATCTCTGCAGATTTCAAAATCTCAGATAATCTCTGCAGATTTCCAATTCTCAGCCAATCTCTGCAGATTTCCAAATCACAGCAAATCTTTGTAGATTTCCAAATCTCAGCCAATCTCTGCAGATTTCTAAATCTCAGCCAATCTCTGCAGATTTCCAAATCTCAGATAATCTCTGCAGATTTCCAAATCTCAGCCAATCTCTGCAGATTGCCAAATCTCAGTCAATCTCCGCAGATTTCCAAATCTCAGATAATCTCTGCAGATTTCCAATTCTCGGCCAATCTCTGCAGATTTCCAAATCACAGCAAATCTTTGCAGATTTCCAATTCTCAGCCAATCTCTGCAGATCTCTAAATCTCAGTCAATCTCTGCAGATTTCCAATTGTCAGCCAATCTCTGCAAATTTCCAAATCTCAGCCAATCTCTGCAGATTTTCAAATCTCAGATAATATCTGCAGATTTCCAATTCTCAGCCAATCTCTGCAAATTTCCAAATCTCAGCTAATCTCTGCAGATTTCCAAATCTCAGCTAATCTCTGCAGATTTCCAAATCTCAGGGATGCTACAAATCTTTGTGGATTTGCAAATGTCAGTGTATTTTATTTGCTTAGAATTTATATAGCACTGATATCTTCAGCAGCACTGTACAGAGTACATAGTCATGTCACTGCCTGTCCTCAGAGGAGCTCACAATCCAATCCTTACCATAGGCATACATTTACCATAGTCTAAGGCCAATTGTAGTCTTATTTTTGGCCAATTAACTTGTTTCTATATTGTTCGGATGTGGGAGGAAAGCTGAGTCCCTAGAGGAAACCCACACAGATGGGGAGAACATACAAAGGCATGCAGAGCCCCAGATTTGAACTGGGTACCCAGTCAGTGCTGCAAGGCGGGAGTTGCACCCAATACACCACCGTGCTGCTTACTTTCTATGGAGTAAATCTCAATGGAATGCCACATCTCTGTGGAGTTCTTTAAGTCCACATCATAAGACAACATGGCAAAGCGCCACCATACAACACACTTCCACACACAGGCTGCCCAATGTAAATAAGACCTGCACAACTTGTGGTCATTATTTTACTCTCTAAAGAGGCCCTGTAGTGACGATAATGCAATCAGTTGTTCAGGGTACCCAATTTTGCATTAAATATATTGGTTTCATCATCAGAAAGACTTCTTATATCTTATATTTGGCTGTATATTGGTATGTAGCCCCGCTCTCTCACTGACACTTAGCATAGGCTGTTATTACAATACAATACAATAACATTTCTATAGCGCTTTTCTCCCATAGGACTCAAACCGCTTAGGCTCTCTCAGATTCAGTAATTAGTAGGATGAAGTATTCACACAACAAAAGTTATATTTCTGCAAATGCCAAACTGAACAGGTGGGTTTTCAGTCTGGATTTAAACACGTCCAGGGATGGAGCTGTCCTGATCTGTTGAGGTAAGCAGTTCCAAAACGTAGGGGCAGCATGACAGAAGGCTCTGGGACCAAAAGTTTCCAAGTGGACTCTGGGTATGACTAGATTATTAGAACCTGTGGATCTGAGAATGCGGGGATTGCTACGCAGCTGCAACATATCTTTCATGTATCCAGGGCCTAGATTATATAGGGATTTAAATGTCAGCAGGCTGATCTTGAATAGGACCCTCCATTCTATAGGTAGCCAGTGAATGGAGTGCAGGACTGGCGTTATGTGGCAGTGACGGGGTTGGTTGGTTTGCAGTCTGGCAGCAGTATTCTGTATCAGCTGTAGGCGGTACAAGACCTTTTTTGGAAGGTCAGTGTAGAGAGCATTGCAGTAGTCCAGTCGGGATGTGATGAAGGCGTGGACTAAGGTTGGCCGATCTTCTGGGGGTATGAGGTGCTTGATTTTTGCAATGTTCTTCAGGTGAAAATAGGATGATTTCACCACAGCAGAGATTTGAGTTCTGAAGTTTAAATCCCCATCAATTAGAACTCCCAGGCTATGCACATGATCAGAGCTGCGTAGATCCGTGCCTCCTATTCCCAGTGGTGAAGACTGCAAGTTAAGTTGTTTTGTTATCATGCTCTGCCCTCCAATCAGAAGGACTTCAGTTTTGTCTGCATTTAGTTTCAGCCAGTTGTCATTCATCCATTTCTGTAGTTCACGTAAGCAGGCGTTTATAGTTAGAGTTGGGTCTGTCACACCAGGCTTGAAGGAAAGATATAGTTGGGTGTCGTCTGCATAGCAGTGGTATGTCAGGCCATGTTTTTGGATTAGTTTTCCAAGCGGTAACATGTAAATCATGAAAAGCAGGGGAGAGAGGATTGAGCCCTGGGGCACCCCATACTTAAGTGATACAGGGGTGGACAGGAAGGGCCCCATAGACACTTTGTGGGTTCTGCCACTCAAGAAGGATTGGAACCACTGAAGTACTATGCCATCAATGTCGCAATATTCCTGTAGCCTGTTTATCAAGATGTCATGGTCAACTGTATCAAAGGCTGCAGAAAGGTCTAGCAGTATGAGGATTATGCCATAACTACTGGGGTACCAGTTATGCCTCTGATAATAGCCCCCCAATGACCTCTGTAGAGCCAAGGAGGCATGTCTCAGTAATCTGCTGCAATGTCCCTTCACTTCATATCAGGGGTGGAGTTTTGTTGGAAAAACTTTTAAAAGTCCATAAACTTGAGACCTGACGTTCAAAAAAATTATTCTTTCAAATAGGTGCGAATATCATGAATTTTGGTTAGGTGAGCTGGATGTTATGTAACCAGGGCCAGATTTACCATAAGGCACTGTAGGCACGTGCCTACAGGCGCCTGATGATGGAAAGGCGGCTCATACACCCTCCCCGAGCGCCTCCCTCCCTTCTTCCCTATACAGAGTCCCCAGCAGAGGGTAAATAAGGTTACTCACAAGGCTCTCTGCATCCCACTGACGAGATCTCCCTTCAGCTGTGGGCATCTACAGGGGTTGGACAAAATAATGGAAACACCTAACATTTTGGCATCATAATCTTTGAACATGTTTTAAGCAATCAAATCTTGACATATGTTACATTTTTATTATTTTTGTAATTTGATATGTTTAATTAAAATAATTGTTTTTTACATATATTTAAACAAAAATTGGTTATAATTTATAAAAATGGCAGCTCTCTGAGACTTTCAAAGAGGCCAAATTGTTTGTGCTCCTATGGCAGGAGCTATTGTAACAGAAACTGCCCGAATGCTTGGCATTTCAAGAGGTACTCAAAAATAATGACTGAAAAAAGAAGGAAAAACGTCCTCAGCAAAGCACAGTTGTGGCCGAAAGTCGAAGTTGTCTGAGAGAGACCGTCTGACTCTAAATCGATCTGTTAGAAAAGCTCGCAAGACCACGGCTTCTAAAATCACTGCAGAGCTGAATGAACACCTACAGAACCCAGTATCCACAAAAACTGTTCATCGGGAGCTGCACAAATCTGGATTCCAAGGAAGAACTGCAATTAGAAATCCTCTGCTCTTAAAGACAAATGTTTCAAAGCGTTTAGAGTGGTGTAGAAACCACCAAAATTAGTCCCTCGAGCAGTGGAAAAAGTGTGATTTTCTCTGACGAATCATCGTTTACGTTATTTCCGACCTCTGGCCGAGTGTACGTTTGGAGACAGACGAAAGAAGCATTTCATCCAGACTGCCTTCTCCCAAGTCCCAACCATAAAACATGGAGGGGGTTCTGTGATGATCTGGGGTGCTATTTCTTGGAAATCCGCAGGGCCAAATTTCACTTTATGGAAGAATTAACAGCCGAGACTATTTAGGAATTTTGGACGACCAAGTTCATCCTATGGTTAAAGAACTGTTTGTGGAGGGAAATGCCATCTTTCAAGATGATAATGCCCCAATCCATACAGCTAGAATTGCTAAAGAATGGCACGAGGAACATTCTAATGAAGTTGAGCATCTTATCTGGCCACCACAATCCCCAGACCTCAACATTATTGAGCATTTATGGTCATTTTTAGAGATTCAAGTAAGAAGTCGATTTCCGCCACCATCATCTCTAAAAGAACTGGACGTTGTTTTAACTGAAGAATGGGCTAAAATTCCTTTGGAAACAATTCACAATTTGTATGAATCAATACTTCGGAGAATTGAGGCTGTAATTGCCACAAAAGGTGCACCTACACCATATTAAAATATATTTTGTTGATTTTCAAGATGTTTCCATTATTTTGTCCAACCCCTGTATATCTACCTAACACTTGGGCGCACCTCTAGCAACTTAGTATTAGGTTGTCAGAAGTAACCTCAATATTAGGGGCACCTGCCTGTGGCTAACTACATTGGGCAGAGATGACAGGCAGCATACTTACGGTGCAATGTTGGTGGGGTACATGGACAGTGAAGTTCCTGTGATGTTAATTCGGGCCTGTACATAACTATTTAAAATGTTTTAAGACATTATTTTTCCTCTCAAAGTCAAGCAACAGACACTGGTAAGCAGAGTTCTCCTTTAGCCCTGCCCTAAGGCTGTGTGACCATAATTAAAAGCACCATAATTCAGGTATAAATGTTCCCTGGAATACAGGCAGAGCAGCTGAATGCGGAGAGCTTATGAACATCTGTGCAGAGTTTCAGCTTCTCAGGTTTACATAATGAAATCCCGGAGTGGCCAAGTCAGCCTTTCAGCCTTCTGCTGCAGAGGAGACAATGAGTACACACTCTAATTGGCTAATAATCAGGTTGTGTAACAGGAATATGAGGTGCTGGAAGGACACCTGTGGGTCCTCTGCTCGCTGATTTCCACAAATCTACTCTTACAAGAAAACAGACGTTGTGTATCCAATATGACCAGCTTGGTGGGAACCTCGGTCAGTACTGTGTCTCAGTAACATGAGGCAAGAACAATTCCCAGACCTGGAGGTAGAAGGTTAGCACAAAGCCCAGGAGGTAGCAGGAAACCAGGGCAAAGGCCAAATGGCAAGAGCCCAGGACACAGCTCAAGAGACAGGAGGCCAGGACAAGCCCAAGAGGCAGGAGGCCAGGACAAGCCCAAGAGGCCAGGACAAACCCAAGAGGCAGGAGGCCAAGACAAGCCCAAGAGGCAGGAGACAGGGGCAAGCCCAAGAGGTAGGAGGCCAGGACAAGCACAAGAGGCAGGAGACCGGGGCAAGCCCAAGAGGCAGGAGCCTAGAACAAGCCCAAGATGCAGGAGGCCAGGACAAGCCCAAGAGGTAGCAGGCCAGGACAAGCACAAGAGGCAGGAGGCCAGGACAAGTCCAAGAGGCAGGAAGCCAGGACAAGCCCAAGAGGCAGGAGGCCAGGACAAGCCCAAGAGGCAGGAGGCCAAGACAAGCCCAAGAGGCAGGAGACAGGGGCAAGCCCAAGAGGTAGGAGGCCAGGACAAGCACAAGAGGCAGGAGGCCAGGACAAGCTCAAGAGGCAGGAAGCCAGGACAAGCCCAAGAGGCAGGAGGCCAAGACAAGCCCAAGAGGCAGGAGACAGGGACAAGCCAAAGAGGTAGGAGGCCAAATCAAGCACAAGAGGCAGGAGACCGGGGCAAGCCCAAGAGGCATGAGCCTGGGACAACCACAAGAGACAGGAGACCAAGACAAGCCCAAGAGGCAGGAGACAGGGACAAGCCCAAGAGGCAGGAGCCTGGGACAAGCACAAGAAGCAGGAGGCCAGGGCAAACCCATGAGGCAGGAAGCCAGGACAAGCCTAAGAGGCAGGAGGCCAGGACAAGCCCAAGAGGCAGGAAGCCAGGACAAGCCTAAGAGGCAGGAGGCCAGGACAAGCCCAAGAGGCATGATGCTGGGACAAGGCCAGGAGGAACAGACAAGCCCAAGAGGCAGGAGGTCAGGACAAGCCCAAGAGGCAGGAGGCCAGGACAAGCCCAAGAGGCAGGAGGCCAGGACAAGCCCAAGAGGCAGGAGGCCAGGACAAGCCCAAGAGGCATGATGCTGGGACAAGGCCAGGAGGAACAGACAAGCCCAAGAGGCAGGAGGTCAGGACAAGCCCAAGAGGCAGGAGGTCAGGACAAACCCAAGAGGCAGGAAGCCAGGACAAGCCTAAGAGACTGGAGGCCAGGACAAGCCCAAGAGGCAGGAGGCCAGGACAAGCCCAAGAGGCAGAAGCCAGGACAAGCCCAAGAGGCAGGAGGTCAGGACAAACCCAAGAGGCAGGAGCAAACCCAAGAGACAGGAGGCCAGGACAAGCCCAAGAGGCTCGAGGCCAGGACAAGCCCAGGAGGCAGGGACAAGCCCTAGAGGCAGGAGGCCGAGACAAGCATAGGCACCAGGCATCCTACACCTCTGACCTGCGTAGTGCAGCCACGTTCGCTCACGAATAGGAACGCTGCACCCTCTTCATCAAGCTCTTGTCCTAGAGGCTCGGGGTCCCAATGCTGGATTGGCAGAGAGGCACAGAGGGACGGGGGAAGCTTGTGGATTGTCCAGAGGTTCCCTACTACTAAGGTAGGTATCCATTAATGGCACATTTTTTCCATCTAGGTTTTCTTTAACAGAATTAATCTTTGCAAAGAGTTGCTCTATGGTAAGTTGTACAAGGAGAAACACATTGTAAGATAAATAAAACATCAGGGTGTATTTCTGAGTGCGGTGTGAAATGTGCTTACCTAGGAGAAACCGGCCACCTAAATCCCATTATTGGAGGCGTCGAGGCGGAGGTGAGCAGTAATATTTAGCCGAGGTCTCCGGGGAGAAGGCTCCCCGTGTTAATAGTGAGATCTGAGCCGGACCCCGGGGGCGCCGTGTGTAGAAATGTGGCCGGGGGCATTGCCCTCCAGCTCTGACATTCTCACTGGAAATTGGCACCGCGTACGCTTCCTAAATGATACATCTCCCCGCTTGTCACCGCGATGCACACAGAGGCTGAAGGGTCTTAATAGGGAGTTTATATAGGTGGCAGCGAGGATGAAATCTGCTGTTATTTGTGGAAACTGCCATTAAAAGTGTAACTACCGTCAAACATGAAAGTCGCGCATTTATATCGGAGTTCCCAGGGGATGTGCCTCTCGCTTCCGTCTCGGCGTTCTTCTTGGCCGCCCTGCTTGTTAGATTTATATGGCTGCTCTTAAAGTGGACCTGAACTCTTGCACAGGACAGAAGGAAAACACAGAAAAATGCACCCTGAATATATTTACAGAGTTTAGCCCCCCTCTTCTATGACTAATCACAAGTTGTTATTAGATTTTTCAGCTGTGTCTGCTGGCTGCTCGGCATAACAGCTAATTTGTAAACACAGGATGTTAACCTTTAAAGGGAACCTTAACTGAGAGGGATATTGATGTTTCCTTTTAAACAATACCATTTGCCTGGCTGTCCTGCTGATCTCTTTGGCTGCAGTACTGTCTGAGTCACACAGTTGAAACAAGCATTCTGCTAATCCAGTCTGACTTCAGTCAGAGCACCTGATCTGCTGTATGCTTGTTCAGGGGCTGTGGCTAAAAGTATTAGAGACACAGGATCAGCAGGAGAGTCAGGCAACTGGTATTATTTTAAAAGGAAAAATTAATTTCCTCCTCAGTTTAGGTTCCCTTTAAGTCTGCTTCCATGAAAGCAGGAAGTAGTCACACTGAAGATTTATTGCAGGATTTGTGTCAGCTGTAAAAAAAAGAAATGTTTTTCATTAAAGGCTATTATGCTGTTGCGTATCTTTTAGAGCAGAGAGGAAGTTCTGAGTTCAGGTCCGCTTTAAGGCCTCTTTCACAGTACGACGTTAAATTCGTACGTTAGAAAATGTTCCAACGCAGACTAACGCACAGCAATACAAAGTCTGTGCGACATTCACAGTGCACACGTTGGGTTGTGTGTAACGTGTAGCAATATTTAGAAAGTGCTGCATGCTGTGCGCTTAGCAATACATTTGCTGCGATATGTGTGTTGCACATGCTCGGTATGTTTATTTTTTTTACATGTAACGCATGCGCCGCTTTCATTCCATCACTGTGCGACAAAAACGGCGCGCCAAACGCAGGGCTAAAGAATGTACTATAGCGTCCAAGTTATAGTCTTTCAACGCGCTGCAATAGAGGCACGTTATGCGACCTTAACGTCGCATCAAACGCAACGTCCCACTGTGAAAGAGGCCTAAAGCGAAATTGAAACAAGCCGCAAGTGAAAACAAACTAATAAGATAAACAATTGTATTATGGTCCTAATCGTAAACAGGACCTTCCTGAATTCCTATTGTGTCAATGAATAAAATTGCTTATTTTTTATTTATCAATGTTTTAGTCAGTGTTCGCCCATTGTTAAATATTTCCTTTCTCTGATTTACATTCTGAAATGTATCACTGGTGGTGACATATTTAGTCCCGTCAGGTGTATTGCTTTGGAATGTTTGTTACTGAGAGTTCTATGCACAGAGGCAGATACTGCTAGCTTGGCAGTTAGAAACAGCTGGTATTTCCCACAACTCACCGAGGTTCAGGGCTTGTTTACACCTAGAGCGTTGTCGCCTTTGTTTAAAGAAGAACTCCAGTGAAAATAATGTAATAAAAAAGTGCTTCATTTTTACAATAATTATGTAAAAATGATTTAGTCAGTGTTTGCCCATTGTAAAATATTTTAAATCCCTGATTTACATTCTGACATCACATGGTGACATTTTTACTGTTGGCAGGTGATGTAGCTGCTGCAGGCTTTTTTGGCAGTTGGAAACAGCTGTAAACAGCTATTTCCCACAATGCAACAAGGTTCACAGACAGGAAACTGCAAAGAGTACGTACTCAGAATTTTTTTGTGGGAGGGGTTTCACCACAATATCAGCAATACAGCGCCCCCTGATGGTCTGTTTGTGAAAAGGAATAGATTTCTCTAGTAAAAGGGGGTATCAGTTACTGATTGGGATAAAGTTCAATTCTTAGTCGGAGTTTCTCTTTAAGTGCCGTCGATTTGCAAAATCGCCCTAAAAGCGCTTGTGCAATGATTCCCCGTGAGAGTTTTCACATCTGAGCGGTTCGTTTCCGATCCGCCCACCAAAGCGCTGCCTGTACCACTTGTGAGGTGATTTGCCTCAATGGAAGGTATAGGGAAATCGCAAAACGCTTGAAAAAGCGCTTTGTATAGCGCTTTCCCCAGCGCTTTTAAGAATAAATACAAATCGGATTGATTCATTAAACCGGCTAACTCATAGCACGGCCACGCTAGCGTTTTGCGCGCGCTTTCTCACACAATCGTGAATTTCCACGTGCAATCGTGATTTTTGCGTGCAAAAATGCGTGCAAAACTGCTAGCGCGCCCATGCTATGAGTAGCCTATTGTACTTTTTCTTTTCCGGGTCAGAGAGTTCACTTCCTGACTTACGTCAGGAAGTGACAAAACAAATCGCTCTGCAAAAGCGCTTAGAAAAGCGCTTTACAAAAAACCGTACTGTGCAGGGAAGTGCCGGGAGGCACTAAATAAATCACTCAAAAATCGCAAAACGCTGGCGTCAGCGATTGTCATTTTAGATTTAAACAAAGCCTCACAGGAAACTGTCAGGGCCATGATCGTGACATCACACTTTGGGAGGGGTTTCACAACAGTATCAGCCATACTTACGTCCCTGATGATCTATTTGAGAAAAGGTAAAGATTTCTTGTGGGAAAGAGGATATCAGCTACAAATTGAGATGAAGTTCAATCCTTGGTTAAAGGGGAACTGAAGAGAGAGGTATATGGAGGCTGCCATGTTTATTTCCTTTTAAGCAATACCAGTTGCCTGGCAGCCCTGCTGATCCTCTGCCTCTAATACTATTAGCCATAGCCCCTGAACAAGCATGCAGCAGATCAGGTGTTCTGACAAGACTAGCTGCATGCTTGTTTCTGGTGTTATTCAGATACTACTACAGAGAAATAGACCAGCAGGGCTGCCAGGCAACTGGTATTGATTAAAAGGAAATAAACATGGCAGCCTCTGTATACCTCTTACTTCAGTTCCCCTTTAAAGTTCTGTATATTAGAGCGGTATATTAGAGCGCCTAGCCTTCACCCAATTCACCTGACTCATGCTATTGCGCCCAATCTCTTTTCAGTTTAGAGCTAGCCACAGCACATTGAAGGAGACGTCTGATTGGCTGCTCTTGGCCGGCATTGTGAATTCTGTTTTCTCACTCTCCTCTTGTGATGGAAGGACCTTGGTCTTCTTATGTGAGCCTAAGCCATCCTTCATATCGAGTGCAGCTTGGCTAAATCTCTTCCATAATGAAAGAAAGCTTGTGGGAAGATGGATTTGGCGCTCTCTCGCCCGGCCACCTATCACGCGATGCATGCGCTGAATTTCATCAGATGATGACCTTGGCACTTGCCGCTGTCACCCTTGTCTCTGCAATCTCTAATTAAAGCCTCCAATATCCTGCGCCACTTACCTCTTCCCAGAGAGGTCAGGTGTCAGGAGACGGCTAAACTCTTTATTCTGGAGAGCTGTGCGCAGACTGACTGTGTCAGCAGGACGGGAGACTGCACTGTGGCCACTGCCATTATCATAACACCACCAGCTCAAGGTGTGATGTGAGGACCGGTCCACAGGAACAGGATAAACACACAATTACACCACTCAACTTTATGGAGGGAGAAACGTTACACTTTTTCTTTAATATATTTGATGTGTACAGGATACACAAGCCTACATGATCAGACAGACATGTATGTACAGTGCCAAGCTTACAAATAACTATGATGTTCCTTTTTTAATTTCTCTGCCTGATTCTGAGTTAAAATCAGGTATGGAAGTGACTGGGTTGGACTATAGTGTAACCTGCACTGATAAGTAATTACAGCCATACAACACTTTCCTGGCAGTGAATGGCTTCTGAAAGCAGAAAAGAGATAAAAGGGGTCAATAGTTCATAGATTTTAGCTCTGTCATACTTCAATGGACGTGTCATTGAGCAGAGACAATGAAACAGCAAAAACTTAGTGTAGTAGATTTCAAATAAAATAAAACAGTGGGATATTTAAAAAGTCATTTTAGCAGGAGGATAGATACATTAGTTTATTTTCATTTAAGTGCTGTAGTCTTTCAGGATTCTATACCTTTCAGATGCATTAACTATTCTGCATCTATTGCACCTCCTCTTGCCCACCTACCCGCTACTCTACAGCCTCTGTGCCACTGCCTGGCCTCCTACCAGCTATTCTGCAGCCTCAGTATCATTGCCTGGCCTCCTATCTGCTTTTCTGCAGCCTCCGTATCATTGCCTGGCCTCCTACCTGCTATTCTCCAGCCTCTGTACCAATGCCTGGCCTACTACCTGCTACTCTGCAGCCTCTGTGCCACTGCCTGGCCTCCTACCTGCTACTCTGCAGCCTATATGCCACTGCATGGGCTCCAACCTGCTACTCTGCAGCCTCTGTGACACTGCCTGGCCTCCTACCTGCTACTCTTCAGCCTCTATGCGACTGCCTGGCCTCCAACCTGCTACTCTGCAGCCTCTGTGCCACTGCCTGGCCTCCTACCTGTGATTCTCCAGCCTCTGTACCACTGCCTGACCTCCTACCTGCTACTCTGCAGCCTCTGTGCCACTGCCTGGCCTCCTACCTGCTATTCTCCAGCCTCTGTACCACTGCCTGGCCTCCTACCTGCGATTCTCCAGCCACTGTACAACTGCCTGGCCTCCTACCTGCTACTCTGCAGCCTCTGTGCCACTGCCTGGCCTCCTACCTGCTATTCTCCAGCCTCTGTACCACTGCCTGGCCTCCTACTTGCGATTCTCCAGCCACTGTACCACTGCCTGGCCTCCTACCTGCTACTCTGCAGCCTCTGTGCCACTGCCTGGCCTGCTACCTGCTATTCTCCAGCCTCTGTACCACTGCCTGGCCTCCTACCTGCTACTTTGCAGCCTCTATGCCACTGCCTGGCCTCCTACCTGCTATTCTGCAGCGTCTGTGCCACTGCTTTGCCTCCTACCTGCTACTCTGCAACCTCTGTGCCACTGCCTGGCCTCCTACCTGCTATTCTGCAGCCTCTGTGCCACTGCCTTGCCTCCTACCTGCTATTCTGCAGCCTCTGTGCCACTGCCTGGCCTCCTACTTGCTATTCTGCAGCCTCTGTACCATTGCCTGGCCTCCTACCTGCTATTCTGCAGCCTCGATGCCACTGCCTTGCCTCCTACCTGCTATTCTGCAGCCTCTGTGCCACTGCCTGGCCTCCTACCTGCTATTCTGCAGCCTCTGTGCCACTGCCTGGCCTCCTACTTGCTATTCTGCAGCCTCTGTACCATTGCCTGGCCTCCTACCTGCTATTCTGCAGCCTCAATATCATTACCTGGCTTCCTACCTTCTATTCTACAGCCTCGATGCCACTGCCTTGTCTCCTACCTGCTACTCTGCAACCTCTGTGCCACTGCCTTGCCTCCTACCTGCTATTCTTCAGCCTCTGTGCCACTGCCTTGCCTCCTACCTGCTATTCTCCAGTCTCTGTGCCACTGCCTTGCCTCCTACCTGCTATTCTGCAGCCTCAGTATCATTGCCTGGCCGGCTACCTGCTATTCTGCAGCCTCTGTGCCACTGCCTGGCCTCCTAGTTGCTATTCTGCAGCCTCAGTATCATTACCTGGCCTCCTACCTGCTATTCTTCAGCCTCTGTGCCACTGCCTTGTCTCCTACCTGCTATTCTGCAGCCTCTGTGCCACTGCCTGGCCTCCTAGTTGCTATTCTGCAGCCTCAGTATCATTACCTGGCCTCCTACCTGCTATTCTTCAGCCTCTGTGCCACTGCCTTGTCTCCTACCTGCTATTCTGCAGCCTCTGTGCCACTGCCTGGCCTCCTACTTGCTATTCTGCAGCCTCGATGCCACTGCCTTGCCTCCTACCTGCTATTCTGCAGCCTCGATGCCACTGCCTTGCCTCCTACGTGCTATTCTCCAGTCTCTGTGCCACTGCCTGGCCTCCTACCTGCTATTCTCCAGCCTCTGTACCACTGCCTGGCCTCCTACCTGCTATTCTCCAGCCTCTGTACCACTGCCTGGCCTCCTACCTGCTATTCTGCAACGTCTGTGCCACTGCCTGGCCTCCTACCTGCTATTCTGCAGCCGCTGTGCCACTGCCTTGCCTCCTACCTGCTATTCTGCAGCCTCTGTGCCACTGCCTTGCCTCCTACCTGCTATTCTGCAGCCTCTGTGCCACTGCCTGGCCTCCTCCCTGCTATTCTGCAGCCTCTGTGCCACTGCCTGGCCTCCTACCTGCTATTCTGCAGCCTCTGTGCCACTGCCTGGCCTCCTCCCTCCTATTCTGCAGCCTCTGTGCCACTGTCTTGCCTCCTGCCTGCTATTCTGCAGCCTCTGTGCCACTGCCTTGCCTCCTACCTGCTATTCTGCAGCCTCTGTGCCACTGCCTGGCCTCCTACTTGCTATTCTGCAGCCTCTGTACCATTGCCTGGCCTCCTACCTGCTATTCTGCAGCCTCGATGCCACTGCCTTGCCTCCTACCTGCTATTCTGCAGCCTCTGTGCCACTGCCTGGCCTCCTACCTGCTATTCTGCAGCCTCTGTGTCACTGCCTGGCCTCCTACTTGCTATTCTGCAGCCTCTGTACCATTGCCTGGCCTCCTACCTGCTATTCTACAGCCTCGATGCCACTGCCTTGCCTCCTACCTGCTATTCTCCAGTCTCTGTGCCACTGCCTGGCCTCCTACTTGCTACTCTGCAGCCTCAGTATCATTACCTGGCCTCCTACCTGCTATTCTCCAGCCTCTGTGCCACTGCCTTGTCTCCTACCTGCTATTCTGCAGCCTCTGTGCCACTGCCTGGCCTCCTACTTGCTATTCTGCAGCCTCTGTACCACTGCCTGGCCTCCTACCTGCTATTCTGCAGCCTCTGTGCCACTGCCTGGCCTCCTCCCTGCTATTTTGCAGCCTCTGTGCCACTGCCTTGCCTCCTACCTGCTATTCTTCAGCCTCTGTGCCACTGCCTGGCCTCCTCCCTGCTATTCTGCAGCCTCTGTGCCACTGCCTGGCCTCCTCCCTGCTATTCTGCAGCCTCTGTGCCACTGCCTGGCCTCCTACCTGCTATTCTGCAGCCTCTGTGCCACCGCCTGGCCTCCTACTTGCTATTCTGCAGCCTCTGTACCATTGCCTGGCCTCCTACCTGCTATTCTGCAGCCTCGATGCCACTGCCTTGCCTCCTACCTGCTATTCTGCAGCCTCAGTATCATTGCCTGGCCTGCTACCTGCTATTCTGCAGCCTCTGTGCCACTGCCTGGCCTCCTAGTTGCTATTCTGCAGCCTCAGTATCATTACCTGGCCTCCTACCTGCTATTCTGCAGCCTCGATGCCACTGCCTTGCCTCCTACGTGCTATTCTCCAGTCTCTGTGCCACTGCCTGGCCTCCTACCTGCTATTCTCCAGCCTCTGTGCCACTGCCTGGCCTCCTACCTGCTACTCTGCAGCCTCTGTGCCACTGCCTGGCCTGCTACCTGCTATTCTCCAGCCTCTGTACCACTGCCTGGCCTCCTACCTGCTACTTTGCAGCCTCTATGCCACTGCCTGGCCTCCTACCTGCTATTCTGCAACGTCTGTGCCACTGCCTGGCCTCCTACCTGCTATTCTGCAGCCTCTGTGCCACTGCCTTGCCTTCTACCTGCTACTCTGCAGCCTCTGTGCCACTGCCTGGCCTCCTACCTGCTATTCTGCAGCCTCTGTGCCACTGCCTTGCCTCCTACCTGCTATTCTGCAGCCTCTGTGCCACTGCCTGGCCTCTTCCCTGCTATTCTGCAGCCTCTGTGCCACTGCCTGGCCTCCTACCTGCTATTCTGCAGCCTCTGTGCCACTGCCTGGCCTCCTCCCTCCTATTCTGCAGCCTCTGTGCCACTGTCTTGCCTCCTGCCTGCTATTCTGCAGCCTCTGTGCCACTGCCTTGCCTCCTACCTGCTATTCTGCAGCCTCTGTGCCACTGCCTGGCCTCCTACTTGCTATTCTGCAGCCTCTGTACCATTGCCTGGCCTCCTACCTGCTATTCTGCAGCCTCTGTGCCACTGCCTGGCCTCCTACCTGCTATTCTGCAGCCTCTGTACCATTGCCTGGCCTCCTACCTGCTATTCTGCAGCCTCTGTGCCACTGCCTGGCCTCCTACCTGCTATTTTGCAGCCTCTGTGCCACTGCCTTGCCTCCTGCCTGCTATTCTGCAGCCTCTGTGCCACTGTCTTGCCTCCTGCCTGCTATTCTGCAGCCTCTGTGCCACTGCCTTGCCTCCTACCTGCTATTTTGCAGCCTCTGTGCCACTGCCTGGCCTCCTACCTGCTATTCTGCAGCCTCTGTGCCACTGCCTGGCCTCCTGCCTGCTATTCTGCAGCCTCTGTGCCACTGTCTTGCCTCCTGCCTGCTATTCTGCAGCCTCTGTGCCACTGCCTGGCCTCCTACTTGCTATTCTGCAGCCTCTGTACCATTGCCTGGCCTCCTTCCTGCTATTCTGCAGCCTCAGTATCATTGCCTGGCCGGCTACCTGCTATTCTGCAGCCTCTGTGCCACTGCCTGGCCTCCTAGTTGATATTCTGCAGCCTCAGTATCATTACCTGGCCTCCTACCTGCTATTCTTCAGCCTCTGTGCCACTGCCTTGTCTCCTACCTGCTATTCTGCAGCCTCTGTGCCACTGCCTGGCCTCCTACTTGCTATTCTGCAGCCTCTGTACCATTGCCTGGCCTCCTACCTGCTATTCTGCAGCCTCTGTGCCACTGCCTGGCCTCCTCCCTGCTATTTTGCAGCCTCTGTGCCACTGCCTTGTCTCCTACCTGCTATTCTGCAGCCTCTGTGCCACCGCCTGGCCTCCTACTTGCTATTCTGCAGCCTCTGTACCATTGCCTGGCCTCCTACCTGTTATTCTGCAGCCTCGATGCCACTGCCTTGCCTCCTACCTGCTATTCTGCAGCCTCAGTATCATTGCCTGGCCTGCTACCTGCTATTCTGCAGCCTCTGTGCCACTGCCTGGCCTCCTAGTTGCTATTCTGCAGCCTCAGTATCATTACCTGGCCTCCTACCTGCTATTCTGCAGCCTCGATGCCACTGCCTTGCCTCCTACGTGCTATTCTCCAGTCTCTGTGCCACTGCCTGGCCTCCTACCTGCTATTCTGCAGCCTCTGTACCACTGCCTGGCCTCCTACCTGCTACTCTGCAGCCTCTGTGCCACTGCCTGGCCTGCTACCTGCTATTCTCCAGCCTCTGTACCACTGCCTGGCCTCCTACCTGCTACTTTGCAGCCTCTATGCCACTGCCTGGCCTCCTACCTGCAATTCTGCAACGTCTGTGCCACTGCCTGGCCTCCTACCTGCTACTCTGCAGCCTCTGTGCCACTGCCTGGCCTCCTACCTGCTATTCTGCAGCCTCTGTGCCACTGCCTTGCCTCCTACCTGCTATTCTGCAGCCTCTGTGCCACTGCCTGGCCTCCTACTTGCTATTCTGCAGCCTCGATGCCACTGCCTTGCCTCCTACCTGCTATTCTGCAGCCTCTGTGCCACTGCCTGGCCTCCTCCCTGCTATTCTGCAGCCTCTGTGCCACTGCCTGGCCTCCTACCTGCTATTCTGCAGCCTCTGTGCCACTGCCTGGCCTCCTCCCTCCTATTCTGCAGCCTCTGTGCCACTGTCTTGCCTCCTGCCTGCTATTCTGCAGCCTCTGTGCCACTGCCTTGCCTCCTACCTGCTATTCTGCAGCCTCTGTGCCACTGCCTGGCTTCCTACTTGCTATTCTGCAGCCTCTGTACCATTGCCTGGCCTCCTACCTGCTATTCTGCAGCCTCGATGCCACTGCCTTGCCTCCTACCTGCTATTCTGCAGCCTCTGTGCCACTGCCTGGCCTCCTACTTGCTATTCTGCAGCCTCTGTACCATTGCCTGGCCTCCTACCTGCTATTCTGCAGCCTCTGTGCCACTGCCTTGTCTCCTATCTGCTATTCTCCAGTCTCTGTGCCACTGCCTGGCCTCCTACTTGCTACTCTGCAGCCTCAGTATCATTACCTGGCCTCCTACCTGCTATTCTGCAGCCTCTGTGCCACTGCCTTGCCTCCTACCTGCTATTCTTCAGCCTCTGTGCCACTGCCTTGTCTCCTACCTGCTATTCTGCAGCCTCTGTGCCACTGCCTGGCCTCCTACTTGCTATTCTGCAGCCTCTGTACCATTGCCTGGCCTCCTACCTGCTATTCTGCAGCCTCGATGCCACTGCCTTGCCTCCTACCTGCTATTCTGCAGCCTCAGTATCATTGCCTGGCCTGCTACCTGCTATTCTGCAGCCTCTGTGCCACTGCCTGGCCTCCTAGTTGCTATTCTGCAGCCTCAGTATCATTACCTGGCCTCCTACCTGCTATTCTGCAGCCTCGATGCCACTGCCTTGCCTCCTACCTGCTATTCTCCAGTCTCTGTGCCACTGCCTTGCCTCCTACCTGCTATTCTGCAGCCTCTGTACCACTGCCTGGCCTCCTACCTGCTATTCTGCAGCCTCTGTACCACTGGTTGGTTAATGCACAGCCTGCTAATTTTCATTGGTCCAATTACAAGCTGCGTACAATTCTTATTAAGTTACCATACAAGTCAGTATTATTTCTGTTTTGTTTACTATCTCTGGTCCCCGGAGATGGCATGGTTTACCAGCATGCCCAGTTATTGTTACTCATCGCCTAGGGTGTTAACAGCTCTCTCTCCTGCCTGTCCTCCCCTTCCCTCTCCATGGAGCAGAACTTGCTGATTGGCGTAGAATCGAATGTGGTGTTAGTGCAATGGATAACAACAGGGTAGGAGGCGCCCAAAAATATAGGATCTCAGGATATAATCACCATAAATATAAAAACTTACATATATAAAAGGAGAGGCAATCTTACCTCTCCTGAAGCAAAAAACACCAATTAGTAAAAGGAGTTTTTTATTCAAGCACAATTGCTAAGTGACAACGCGTTTCATGGGTCATAATCCGCTTCCTCGGGTCAATTAAAAAACAACTGTGTGGAGCGTAGGCACCGTCTTTAGTCTAGTGTTTGTACATGGAATGACCGTCCTGATTAATCAACGGTGATCGTTTCAGATTACTACCATGGCAAGCGCTGGCAGGCATTCGGTCCAAGCTAAATCGTTGCTTGGGTGAATCGGCAAGCGCAAGAATAGTTCGGAAGGGATAAGAATGTTTATTACGTCTGAAAAGTTATACAAAATGAATATTTTCGCCCTCTTATCTACAAAGCCTGTGCGAGCGCGTGATTTGTAGAGGCAGACACAGTGGGAGGGTGTATTGGCGGGTAGCTGAATACGGCATTCATCATCTCGCTACGCGAATTTCCACTCTCGTTTCCTACAGTTTCTAACACGTTTTTTTCCTTTCTGTTTTTTCCCCCTCTTCCTCTCTCTCTTTCTACGCCTGAAAGATTCTCAGTTTCTGTGAGTCATTTACCAAGGGGGCCGAAGAAGATATAGAATTTCAGATGACACGGCTCTGTCTGATGTGCTTCTCACCAGTTCATACTATATATCCCACTTGGAGCATAAATTTCGCCTGACGCTGGGATTGGTGTCGTAGAATGGAGAGCAGGGAACCAACCATCCATCATGCAGGCTTTTATCACCCTCAAACACAACCAGTATTTGCTAATGTGTCTGAACGCGCCCAGGAACCTTCTCTGCTAAGAAAGCAATTGTACTTTTTTGTGGGGGACAGTTCTGCAAATAATGGCCCGCACTGTCTAAAATATGTGTCTTTTCTTCTGTGCTGTGCTGTAGAATTGTAGATTTTATATATTCTTTTTCTCCTCTGGTAACTATCTGTAGTCTTTTTTTTTTTTTTACGCAGGAAAGAAAGTTACCCTTAAATCACCGGCATCCTCCCACATGGACAACCGCAAGTCCCAGGAGTGACTTTATGCAGAATTATCAGCGCTATAAGAAGGCCTGGAAGCGACGTCCAGGGAGATTGTGCTGAATCCAGTATTTTATTCTATTTTATATTTTTTTAAAGAGTTGAGTTGAGAAAGCAGACACTGCTTGAAATAAGGTCCCTAAAATTAACCACTTAAAGAGGACCTTCAGCCTAAACAAACATACTGTCATTAAGTTACATTAGTTATGTTAATTAAAATAGATAGGTAATATAATCTCTTACCCACCCTGTTTTAAAAGAACAGTTCAAAGGTTTGTGATTTCATGGGGGCAGCCATCTTTTTGGTTAAAAGGAGGTGACAGGGAGCATGAGACAGTTCCAACTGTCCTGTGTCCTGATCACCCCTCCCAGCTGCTAGGCAATGAGAGCAACAACATCAGAAATCCCATCATGCTTTGCACAGCATCAGGGGAAAAATGCCCGGGCAGATTTATTTGATGGGGGCGGAGCTTAGCTTCTAAGCAGCTAAAAATGAGGCTTGGGTATGAAAAACAAAGTTCTGATGCTGTGAACCTGTTAAAGAAACACCAAGCCTTTTCAGTGCTGCTGAGTAGATTTTTAGTCTGGAGGTTCACTTTAAAGTGACACTGAAGCGAAAATAAACTTACGATATAATGAGAAAAGAGTCTCATACTTTTATTTTCTGTTATATAGCTTTATTTATAACATTGCATCATTCTGTCATAGTTGCAGACAACTGTAAAGGGAGGGATGGACTGGAACAAAACTCGAGACATTGTGTTCTATTAACTATCTGTACTGCACATACAATTTATTATCTCATAAGTTAATTTTTGCTAGTCGCCTGAGGCTCAATGCAAGTCAATGGAAGCCAGCGGGAGCTTTTACTCACCTCCCGAGGGACCCAGAAGTTGGCAGCCGTTGTTCTTCCTGTCCTCGCAGGCTCTGAATTGCTCTCGTGTTAGAGCACCACCCGGAGGATGAAGGTAAAATTGCAGCGCTAGCGCCCAGGGAGGTGACTGAGTGCAGGGGCTGCTGCTGGCATTCTGGCAACATGATTGTTTTCTAATTTTAGGGTCTGAAATGTTCAAAAAAGATCCTAAATTCTGGAAATAATCATATCGACATTGAGGTTAAAGGTCATTGTTGTAGAGGAGTGGTTTTAAACATTTAGATCTTATGCACTGATATAAAAAAAATTGATTCGTTAATACAAGAAATATACAATTTGAGGTGTGGTGAGGAGTGGCATGGACATGGCAGGAGGTGTGGTGAGGATGTGTCTGAAGTTGAGGCTTGGGCATTGCAGGAGGTGTGTTGAGGACGTGTCTGGAGTTGAGGCTTGGACATGGCAGGACTGGTGACGACATGGCTGGAGGTGTTTCATGGCCATGGCAGGAGGTTTGGTGAGGACATGGCTGGAGGTGTGGCATGGCCATGGCAGGAGGTGTGGTGAGGATTTGGCTGGAGGTGTGGCATGGGCATGGCAGGAGGTGTGGTGAGGATTTGGCTGGAGGTTTCGCTTGGATATGGCAGGTGGTGTGGTGAGGACATGGCTGGAGGTGTGGCATGGCCATGGCAGGAGGTGTGGTGAGGATTTGGCTGGAGGTGTGGCATGGATATGGCAGGTGGTGTGGTGAGGACATGGCTGGAGGTGTGGCATGGATATGGCAGGTGGTGTGGTGAGGACATGGCTGGAGGTGTGGCATGGATATGGCAGGTGGTGTGGGGAGGTCATGGCTGGAGGTGTGGCATGGATATGGCAGAAGGTGTGGTGAGGACATGGCAAGAGGTGTGGTGAGGACATGGCAGGAGGTGTGACATGGACATGGCAGGAGGTGTGATAAGGGCATGACTGGAGGTGTGGTGAGGACATGGCAGGAGGTGTGGGGAGGTCATGGCTGGAGGTGTGGTCAGGACATGGCAAGAGGTGTGGTGAGGACATGGCAGGAGCTGTGGCATGGACATGGCAGGCGGTGTGGTGAGGACATGGCTGGAGGTGTGGCTGGTGAGGACATGGCAGGAGGTGTGGGGAGGTCATGGCTGGAGGTGTGTCATGGGAATAGCAGGAGGTGTGGTGAGGACATGGCTGGAGAGAGTGTCGCATGAGAATGACAGGAGGTGTGGTGAGGACATGGCTGGAGGTGTGGAAGGGACATGGCAGGAGGTGTGGTGAGGACATGGCTGGAGGTGTGGCATGGACATGGCAGGTGGTGTGGTGAGGACATGGCTGAAGGTGTGGTGAGAACATGGCTGGAGGTGTGGCATGGACATGGCAGGTGGTGTGGTGAGGACATGGCTGAAGGTGTGGTGAGAACATGGCAGGAGGTGTGGCATGGACATGGCAGGTGGTGTGGTGAGGACATGGCTGAAGGTGTGGTGAGAACGTGGCAGGAGGTGTGGTGAGGACATGGCAGGAGGTGTGGTGAGGACATGGCTGGAGGTTTGGCATGGGCATTGGAGGAGGTGTGGTGTGACTGGATAGAGGGGCGGGTATGTGCGGCGATTTGTCGGTGAGCCCCGTTTTTTTTATACCAGCAGTCTCTGGTCCTTAAGGGGCCAGAGACTACTGGTACGCAGCTGTAAACTCTCACCAAAGGCAAAATCCACTCTATAGCAGTGATGGGTGTGCCATAATGGGGGCGGGACCAGTGGCAGTCTTCAGAATTTATGCATTGGCTGTCAGTCACCAGAGAGCTTTAGGCAGCCAGTGCAGTCAGCCCCACCTCACGTGATGTCATCATTGCAGCCAGGAACAGGCAAGGAGAAAAAAACATTGACACCATAGGGCCAATGGCAAGGAGAAAAATACAAAGAAATAGAATGAAGCACAGTTATATGAAATTAAAATATCTGAGTCAGAGTGAATACATGATCTGAACACATAAAGGGCATTCTGTATGGAAGCTGCTGTCCGCAGTGCTGAAACTAATCACAGTTTTATGAATCCTCTCATTTTATCCAGGTCACTACCGTTGGACATTGTTTTGCGTTCTACTGTAGAGAGAGTAGGATCATTCACAAGGTAACCTAAGCAGGTGCCTGGGGCTTAGCGGGGTGTCATTAGGCCCAAGTGCTACATTCTCTGAGCCATCATCTACCGCACCTCATATTTCCATGTTTTGGAACCAAAATGACTACCTTGCCTAGAGGCTAGGGCCCCATGTTATCTTAATCCACCCCTAGAAGATGTTCCATCACTCCCACTCTCTTCTTCAGTCCTGATGAGTGAGGGAGGATCCTGGGCATTTTATAAGTACATTTAATACACTAGATTCAGCCACTAGGCTTAGCTAGTTGCTACTGTTATGCAGGTGGGGGCTGTTTAAAGAGAAACCATGACCAAGAATTGAACTTCATCCCAATCAGTAGCTGATACTCCCTTTTACATGAGAAATCTTTTCCTTTTCACAAATGGATCATCAGGGGGCGCTGTATGACTGATATTGTGGTGAATCCACAAGTCCGCTTGGTATTGCACACCACTGTCGAGGTGCTGGATCGTAATAGTATACAAAAAACATCCAGATGATCCGCACACTCTGAATGAACCAAGTTCATTGTTTTAATTCAAGTAAAGTGACACATGCCATTCCATAAACCACCGACGAATCTGTGTTTGTTACCTTGACAAGGGGGACCCCACGGGGCCCCGAAACGATTCGTCGGTGGTTTATGGAATGGCATGTGTCACTTTACTTGAATTAAAACATTGAACTTGGTTCATTCAGAGTGTGCGGATCATCTGGATGTTTTTTGAAATTGTGGTGAAACCCCTCCCACAGGAAACTGTGAGGACCATGGTCCTGGCAGTTTCCTGTCTTTGAACCTCATTGCATTGTGGGAAATAACAGCTGTTTTAATGTTTACATTTGGTTCCAACTGCCAAAAAAACAAGAAGCATGTCCTGTCACTGACATCACCTGCCAGCAGTAAAAATGTCAGCATGTGATATATGTCAGAATGTAAATCAGGGAGAGGAAAGATTTTATAAGGGGCAAACACTTACTAAATCATTTATACATAATTATTGTAAAAATAAAGCACTTTTTTATTACATTATTTTCACTGGAGTTCCTCTTTAATTTTCTGGCTGGAGGCATCTATGTCTATGCAAGCAAGATAACACTGTTTTGCAGGCTGATGACAAGTAATGTCTTCTATTTAAAGCGGTTTAAAACCCTGACATAATATTCAATAAAAACACGTTTACCTACTTTTTATATGCCATACGGTTATCATATTTGCATTTGTGCATAAGTATTATTATTCATTTAGAATTTATAGGTTCCTAAAGTACAGTTTTTTGCTTTGTGAGCTGACTTTGCATTTTATTAATAACTGCTTTTAGGGCCTTTTTCCACTAGCCTGCGATTTGCGATTTGCTTCTGATCGCAAATAGCAAGGTACATTAAACTAATGGAAACTGCAGCAGCAATTTCCATTAGTGCGATCCGATTGCGATGCGATTTTGGTCAAAGCGCAATCGTCGTCCTGCCGCGTTTTGTATGCGATTGAGCTGGACTATAATGAGTATAGTAGCTCAATCGCAATCGCAATCGCATGGTGGAAATTGAAACGCGATTGCGATCGCGATTGGAATCGCGATCGCAATCGCGATCGCATTTCATAGTGGAAAAGGGTCCTCATTCATTGCTGTATTGCAGGCAGACATGCTTTCATTGTCTCTCTGTGTCCAGCAGCTTCACCACAGTCAGAGAATGTGTCACATTCCTCACTTGATACATTTAAGTAAACACAAGATAACATTATCTAAAGTTCAAAAAGGAGGAGAAGCAAAGAAGTCTGGCACTGTAGTTTTAATGCAAGCAGCAGGTGTACAAGATTTGAAATCACAGTGGTTGCACAAGGACATGTGTACACGTGAAAAGATGATGTACTTATCGTGCTCTGCTGGAGTGGGGAGGCATCTGTGGGCGCCAGAGGGTGCACGGCCTTACGACCGTTTCGCAATGGGGTGAGCCTTGCTTCCTCGGAGGCTAACTTGCACGTTAGCCTCCGGGGAAGCAAGGCTCACCCCATTGCGATAAGTACATCATCTTTTCACGTGTACACATGTCCTTGTGCAACCACTGTGATTTAAATCTTGTACACCTGCTGCTTGCATTAAAACTACACTGCCAGACTTCTTTGCTTCTCCTCCTTTTTGATATGTTATGAACTTATCATATGTGTCTTGAGCACGTAGTTCCTGCTGGAATTTTTACACCTACTATTGGCTACCTGTTACATCATCCCAGGGGCGTATCTGGGTAACATAGGGCCTATGGCAAACACTGAAATTGCGCCATCCCCCCCCCCCCCCCCCCCGTCAGAGCCCCCCTCTCATCTAAAAACAGCATCCTTTCTTGCGTACACATGTTATGGTTGCCTATGTTTTTTGCTCAGGATATTGCTGAAGTTACTTTTTTGGAAATATCTCTTCTTATTCCCTCTCTGTCCTCTTATCTAACACTAAGCCAAGTGCACCCTACATATATAAATTAAGTGCCCATGTTCCCCAGATAAGAGAATTAATCTGATCTGAAATCTGAATCACAGGGGCAGGCATAGCGGTGCAGCACAGTGGCAGGCATGGCGCCCTTGGTGCTGTAGCGCCCAGGGCAAGAGCCATGCCTGCACCCCTCTAGATACGCCTCTGCATCATCCACAGTTTGAGTGCCTGCCACCCCCTCTCTCTCAGATTGCAATTATCTAAAGTTCAAATGCGTCTGCAATGCACTGCACTCAACTTTCAAGCTCTGTGTGTAACCCTTTGAATGCTGGTCTAGTAAAAAAAAAAATGCTGGTTGCATATAATATGCTGTAAATAATGTTTTAGAGCAAAGATGAAATGCAGGGTTATATTCCACTTTAAGCTGTTAACTTTGGACAAAAAATGTCAAATAGGGGAGAGGGCCTTCAGCACAGCTTGGCATCAGGATATTTTAATACTGTGCAGTGTTCTCCCCAGAATTTTTTCCCAGCCGGGTGGCATGAAATAGTAGCCGGGTGGCATGAAAAAATAGCTGGGTGGGTTGAGATGAAAATGCAGGGCAACTCTGCTTACAGCATAGGTGGAGGTGAGAAGGTGAGCCGATGACAGCCGGGTGGTCACCAAATCTAGCCGGGTGGAGCACCCGGCTAAAAGAGCCTGGGGAGAACACTGCTGTGTTATTATGTTTATGTAAACATTTTGAGTTGATATACACTGTCAGCTAGACACTTCAAAGCCTAAGTTCAGGTTTTCACTTTTTTTTATGTATACTGGGGTTGATTCGCTTAACGTCGGTAAAAGCGGCATGCGCAGATAGCGTATATGACCCTTTCAGCAGTGTTTGCAGCAGAAGGAGGTGGGTGTTGTCAAATCCTTTCCTTCCCTCTGGAAGCAGTAAAAAAGGGCACATATGGCTAATGGAAAAAAAGGGCGCGGCCATAGACTTCAATGCAAAATATCGGCTATTGGGCGCCCAACAGGAAATTTGGGTGCCCGAGAAATAGTTTTCGTTTACAGAATAAGGTTTATTACAAATATCGTTTACAAATTCATTTTGACTTTGTGTTATACTTATTTTTTCGTTTTTACATTTCGCTTTCAGGACTGTAACAAGTACATTTTTGTTTACACTTATATTATCATTTTAAAATTAGTTTTCATACGCATAATGCTTAAATATCGTTTTCAACCTATTAGAAATACATCGCTTTTGATATTAACTTTGTTTTTTACACTTATAATGCATAGATTATAGTTTTCAGATTTATTAACTTACAAATATCGCTTTTAATATTACCGTTATTTTAAGATTTTTAATGCGTACGTGTTTGTAAGGCTATTTATTCTATTACATTTATATATATATATATATATATATATATATATATATATATATATATATATATATATACCTTTTTCTATTTACAGGATCTTCTCAAAAAATTAGCATATTGTGATAAAGTTCATTATTTTCTGTAATGTACTGTAGTGGTGCTCAGCAGAGCTCGAATATTCGAGTAGCTCGAATATTCGAGCTCTTTTTCAGCTATTCGAGCTCGGTATTCGAGCTCCGAATAGCTGGAGCTATTCGAATGGGCTATCCGAGTACACTCGAATAGCCCATTCACTATTCGAGCTATTCGAGCAACCCGGCGCTATTCGAGCTCGGTACCGAGCTCGAATAGCGTCATAGCCCAGATTGATGTCCTTAGAGCCAATCAGAGGGCTCCCAGGCCCTCTGACGGCAGCCAATCACAGAGGGGGACCCTGGCCAGCCCCTACCCTATAAATAGCGGCCGCCATGTTCCGTTTCTCCATGCTTGCCTGAGACTTGTACAGAGAGAGAGTTGCTCCTTTGTGCTTTGGCTTAGCAAGTGCTCTATTGTGATCATTTACCTAGCGTTTTTGCTCACCTACACCTGCCATATACACCTATATTGTTGTTAGTTAGATAGACATTGTATTTTAGTTAGTAGCTTGTGTGTTACATTAGAGACAGGCAGCTGCTGCAAGCTTACAGGTTTAGGCCTCAGGGGGGCCTTGCCTCTGTGGGCAGCTGTCCTCTGTTTATTTCTCTCATCTATACCAGTATTTCTGCTGTCCTTTACTAATAGTATTGTAGTTATACTGTACTAGGAGTAGGACACTCACTGACTGTCACTGTTTATAGGCTACTAGCTAGCTCCTGCGTGTGTGCACTCACTCACTGTCTGTGTGTACACACACTCTATTTCCTTCTGATTACTGATAGATTATTGTTATTTAGTTGTACTTACTTACTACTTACTCTTACTGTACCCGTAGGGACACTCACTGTCACTGTTCATATAGGCTACTAGCTCCTGCGTGTGCGCACTGCACTCACTGTCTGAGTGTACACACACAACACACACTCTATTTCCTTCTGATCGCTGATTGATTATCGTAATTAGTTAGTTGTACTTACTGTTACTACTTACTCTTACTGTACTAGGAGTCTAGGACACTCAGTCACTGTCCATAGGCTACTAGCTCCTGCGTGCGTGCACTCACTGTCTGAGTGTACACACACCCACACTCCATTTCCTTCTGATCGCTGATTGATTATCGTAATTAGTTAGTTCTACTTACTGTTACTACTTACTCTTACTGTACTAGGAGTCTAGGACACTCAGTCACTGTGTTCATAGGCTACTAGCTCCTGCGTGCGTGCACTCACTGTCTGAGTGTACACACACCCACACTCCATTTCCTTCTGATCGCTGATTGATTATCGTAATTAGTTAGTTGTACTTACTGTTAATACTTACTCTTACTGTACTAGGAGTCTAGGACACTCAGTCACTGTCCATAGGCTACTAGCTCCTGCGTGCGGTCACTCACTGTCTGAGTGTACACACACCACCCACACTCTATTTCCTTCTGATCGCTGATTGATTATTGTAATTAGTTAGTTCTACTTACTGTTACTACTTACTCTTACTGTACTAGGAGTCTAGGACACTCAGTCACTGTGTTCATAGGCTACTAGCTCCTGCGTGCGTGCACTCACTGTCTGAGTGTACACACACCCACACTCCATTTCCTTCTGATCGCTGATTGATTATTGTAATTAGTTAGTTCTACTTACTGTTACTACTTACTCTTACTGTACTAGGAGTCTAGGACACTCAGTCACTGTGTTCATAGGCTACTAGCTCCTGCGTGCGTGCACTCACTGTCTGAGTGTACACACACCCACACTCCATTTCCTTCTGATCGCTGATTGATTATTGTAATTAGTTAGTTCTACTTACTGTTACTACTTACTCTTACTGTACTAGGAGTCTAGGACACTCAGTCACTGTGTTCATAGGCTACTAGCTCCTGCGTGCGTGCACTCACTGTCTGAGTGTACACACACCCACACTCCATTTCCTTCTGATCGCTGATTGATTATTGTAATTAGTTAGTTCTACTTACTGTTACTACTTACTCTTACTGTACTAGGAGTCTAGGACACTCAGTCACTGTCCATAGGCTACTAGCTCCTGCGTGCGGTCACTCACTGTCTGAGTGTACACACACCACCCACACTCTATTTCCTTCTGATCGCTGATTGATTATTGTAATTAGTTAGTTCTACTTACTGTTACTACTTACTCTTACTGTACTAGGAGTCTAGGACACTCAGTCACTGTGTTCATAGGCTACTAGCTCCTGCGTGCGTGCACTCACTGTCTGAGTGTACACACACCCACACTCCATTTCCTTCTGATCGCTGATTGATTATTGTAATTAGTTAGTTCTACTTACTGTTACTACTTACTCTTACTGTACTAGGAGTCTAGGACACTCAGTCACTGTCCATAGGCTACTAGCTCCTGCGTGCGGTCACTCACTGTCTGAGTGTACACACACCACCCACACTCTATTTCCTTCTGATCGCTGATTGATTATTGTAATTAGTTAGTTCTACTTACTGTTACTACTTACTCTTACTGTACTAGGAGTCTAGGACACTCAGTCACTGTGTTCATAGGCTTCTAGCTCCTGCGTGCGTGCACTCACTGTCTGAGTGTACACACACCCACACTCCATTTCCTCCTGATCGCTGATTGATTATTGTAATTAGTTAGTTCTACTTACTGTTACTACTTACTCTTACTGTACTAGGAGTCTAGGACACTCAGTCACTGTGTTCATAGGCTTCTAGCTCCTGCGTGCGTGCCCTCACTGTCTGAGTGTACACACACCCACACTCCATTTCCTTCTGATCGCTGATTGATTATTGTAATTAGTTAGTTCTACTTACTGTTACTACTTACTCTTACTGTACTAGGAGTCTAGGACACTCAGTCACTGTGTTCATAGGCTTCTAGCTCCTGCGTGCGTGCACTCACTGTCTGAGTGTACACACACCCACACTCCATTTCCTTCTGATCGCTGATTGATTATTGTAATTAGTTAGTTCTACTTACTGTTACTACTTACTCTTACTGTACTAGGAGTCTAGGACACTCAGTCACTGTGTTCATAGGCTACTAGCTCCTGCGTGCGTGCACTCACTGTCTGAGTGTACACACACCCACACTCCATTTCCTTCTGATCGCTGATTGATTATTGTAATTAGTTAGTTCTACTTACTGTTACTACTTACTCTTACTGTACTAGGAGTCTAGGACACTCAGTCACTGTATTCATAGGCTACTAGCTCCTGCGTGCGTGCACTCACTGTCTGAGTGTACACACACCCACACTCCATTTCCTTCTGATCGCTGATTGATTATTGTAATTAGTTAGTTCTACTTACTGTTACTACTTACTCTTACTGTACTAGGAGTCTAGGACACTCAGTCACTGTGTTCATAGGCTACTAGCTCCTGCGTGCGTGCACTCACTGTCTGAGTGTACACACACCCACACTCCATTTCCTTCTGATCGCTGATTGATTATTGTAATTAGTTAGTTCTACTTACTGTTACTACTTACTCTTACTGTACTAGGAGTCTAGGACACTCAGTCACTGTCCATAGGCTACTAGCTCCTGCGTGCGGTCACTCACTGTCTGAGTGTACACACACCACCCACACTCTATTTCCTTCTGATCGCTGATTGATTATTGTAATTAGTTAGTTCTACTTACTGTTACTACTTACTCTTACTGTACTAGGAGTCTAGGATACTCAGTCACTGTGTTCATAGGCTACTAGCTCCTGCGTGCGTGCACTCACTGTCTGAGTGTACACACACCCACACTCCATTTCCTTCTGATCGCTGATTGATTATTGTAATTAGTTAGTTCTACTTACTGTTACTACTTACTCTTACTGTACTAGGAGTCTAGGACACTCAGTCACTGTCCATAGGCTACTAGCTCCTGCGTGCGGTCACTCACTGTCTGAGTGTACACACACCACCCACACTCTATTTCCTTCTGATCGCTGATTGATTATTGTAATTAGTTAGTTCTACTTACTGTTACTACTTACTCTTACTGTACTAGGAGTCTAGGACACTCAGTCACTGTGTTCATAGGCTTCTAGCTCCTGCGTGCGTGCACTCACTGTCTGAGTGTACACACACCCACACTCCATTTCCTTCTGATCGCTGATTGATTATTGTAATTAGTTAGTTCTACTTACTGTTACTACTTACTCTTACTGTACTAGGAGTCTAGGACACTCAGTCACTGTGTTCATAGGCTTCTAGCTCCTGCGTGCGTGCCCTCACTGTCTGAGTGTACACACACCCACACTCCATTTCCTTCTGATCGCTGATTGATTATTGTAATTAGTTAGTTCTACTTACTGTTACTACTTACTCTTACTGTACTAGGAGTCTAGGACACTCAGTCACTGTGTTCATAGGCTTCTAGCTCATGCGTGCGTGCACTCACTGTCTGAGTGTACACACACCCACACTCCATTTCCTTCTGATCGCTGATTGATTATTGTAATTAGTTAGTTCTACTTACTGTTACTACTTACTCTTACTGTACTAGGAGTCTAGGACACTCAGTCACTGTGTTCATAGGCTACTAGCTCCTGCGTGCGTGCACTCACTGTCTGAGTGTACACACACCCACACTCCATTTCCTTCTGATCGCTGATTGATTATTGTAATTAGTTAGTTCTACTTACTGTTACTACTTACTCTTACTGTACTAGGAGTCTAGGACACTCAGTCACTGTGTTCATAGGCTACTAGCTCCTGCGTGCGTGCACTCACTGTCTGAGTGTACACACACCCACACTCCATTTCCTTCTGATCGCTGATTGATTATTGTAATTAGTTAGTTCTACTTACTGTTACTACTTACTCTTACTGTACTAGGAGTCTAGGACACTCAGTCACTGTCCATAGGCTACTAGCTCCTGCGTGCGGTCACTCACTGTCTGAGTGTACACACACCACCCACACTCTATTTCCTTCTGATCGCTGATTGATTATTGTAATTAGTTAGTTCTACTTACTGTTACTACTTACTCTTACTGTACTAGGAGTCTAGGACACTCAGTCACTGTGTTCATAGGCTTCTAGCTCCTGCGTGCGTGCACTCACTGTCTGAGTGTACACACACCCACACTCCATTTCCTTCTGATCGCTGATTGATTATTGTAATTAGTTAGTTCTACTTACTGTTACTACTTACTCTTACTGTACTAGGAGTCTAGGACACTCAGTCACTGTGTTCATAGGCTTCTAGCTCCTGCGTGCGTGCACTCACTGTCTGAGTGTACACACACCCACACTCCATTTCCTTCTGATCGCTGATTGATTATTGTAATTAGTTAGTTCTACTTACTGTTACTACTTACTCTTACTGTACTAGGAGTCTAGGACACTCAGTCACTGTGTTCATAGGCTACTAGCTCCTGCGTGCGTGCACTCACTGTCTGAGTGTACACACACCCACACTCCATTTCCTTCTGATCGCTGATTGATTATTGTAATTAGTTAGTTCTACTTACTGTTACTACTTACTCTTACTGTACTAGGAGTCTAGGACACTCAGTCACTGTGTTCATAGGCTACTAGCTCCTGCGTGCGTGCACTCACTGTCTGAGTGTACACACACCCACACTCCATTTCCTTCTGATCGCTGATTGATTATTGTAATTAGTTAGTTCTACTTACTGTTACTACTTACTCTTACTGTACTAGGAGTCTAGGACACTCAGTCACTGTGTTCATAGGCTACTAGCTCCTGCGTGCGTGCACTCACTGTCTGAGTGTACACACACCCACACTCCATTTCCTTCTGATCGCTGATTGAATATTGTAATTAGTTAGTTCTACTTACTGTTACTACTTACTCTTACTGTACTAGGAGTCTAGGACACTCAGTCACTGTGTTCATAGGCTACTAGCTCCTGCGTGCGTGCACTCACTGTCTGAGTGTACACACACCCACACTCCATTTCCTTCTGATCGCTGATTGATTATTGTAATTAGTTAGTTCTACTTACTGTTACTACTTACTCTTACTGTACTAGGAGTCTAGGACACTCAGTCACTGTGTTCATAGGCTACTAGCTCCTGCGTGCGTGCACTCACTGTCTGAGTGTACACACACCCACACTCCATTTCCTTCTGATCGCTGATTGATTATTGTAATTAGTTAGTTCTACTTACTGTTACTACTTACTCTTACTGTACTAGGAGTCTAGGACACTCAGTCACTGTCCATAGGCTACTAGCTCCTGCGTGCGGTCACTCACTGTCTGAGTGTACACACACCACCCACACTCTATTTCCTTCTGATCGCTGATTGATTATTGTAATTAGTTAGTTCTACTTACTGTTACTACTTACTCTTACTGTACTAGGAGTCTAGGACACTCAGTCACTGTGTTCATAGGCTTCTAGCTCCTGCGTGCGTGCACTCACTGTCTGAGTGTACACACACCCACACTCCATTTCCTTCTGATCGCTGATTGATTATTGTAATTAGTTAGTTCTACTTACTGTTACTACTTACTCTTACTGTACTAGGAGTCTAGGACACTCAGTCACTGTGTTCATAGGCTTCTAGCTCCTGCGTGCGTGCACTCACTGTCTGAGTGTACACACACCCACACTCCATTTCCTTCTGATCGCTGATTGATTATTGTAATTAGTTAGTTCTACTTACTGTTACTACTTACTCTTACTGTACTAGGAGTCTAGGACACTCAGTCACTGTGTTCATAGGCTACTAGCTCCTGCGTGCGTGCACTCACTGTCTGAGTGTACACACACCCACACTCCATTTCCTTCTGATCGCTGATTGATTATTGTAATTAGTTAGTTCTACTTACTGTTACTACTTACTCTTACTGTACTAGGAGTCTAGGACACTCAGTCACTGTGTTCATAGGCTACTAGCTCCTGCGTGCGTGCACTCACTGTCTTAGTGTACACACACCCACACTCCATTTCCTTCTGATCGCTGATTGATTATTGTAATTAGTTAGTTCTACTTACTGTTACTACTTACTCTTACTGTACTAGGAGTCTAGGACACTCAGTCACTGTGTTCATAGGCTACTAGCTCCTGCGTGCGTGCACTCACTGTCTGAGTGTACACACACCCACACTCCATTTCCTTCTGATCGCTGATTGATTATTGTAATTAGTTAGTTCTACTTACTGTTACTACTTACTCTTACTGTACTAGGAGTCTAGGACACTCAGTCACTGTGTTCATAGGCTACTAGCTCCTGCGTGCGTGCACTCACTGTCTGAGTGTACACACACCCACACTCCATTTCCTTCTGATCGCTGATTGATTATTGTAATTAGTTAGTTCTACTTACTGTTACTACTTACTCTTACTGTACTAGGAGTCTAGGACACTCAGTCACTGTGTTCATAGGCTACTAGCTCCTGCGTGCGTGCACTCACTGTCTGAGTGTACACACACAACACACACTCTATTTCCTTCTGATCGCTGATTGATTATCGTAATTAGTTAGTTCTACTTACTGTTACTACTTACTCTTACTGTACTAGGAGTCTAGGACACTCAGTCACTGTCCATAGGCTACTAGCTCCTGCGTGCGTGCACTCACTGTCTGAGTGTACACACACCCACACTCCATTTCCTTCTGATCGCTGATTGATTATTGTAATTAGTTAGTTCTACTTACTGTTACTACTTACTCTTACTGTACTAGGAGTCTAGGACACTCAGTCACTGTGTTCATAGGCTACTAGCTCCTGCGGGCGTGCACTCACTGTCTGAGTGTACACACACCCACACTCCATTTCCTTCTGATCGCTGATTGATTATTGTAATTAGTTAGTTCTACTTACTGTTACTACTTACTCTTACTGTACTAGGAGTCTAGGACACTCAGTCACTGTGTTCATAGGCTACTAGCTCCTGCGTGCGTGCACTCACTGTCTGAGTGTACACACACCCACACTCCATTTCCTTCTGATCGCTGATTGATTATTGTAATTAGTTAGTTCTACTTACTGTTACTACTTACTCTTACTGTACTAGGAGTCTAGGACACTCAGTCACTGTGTTCATAGGCTACTAGCTCCTGCGTGCGTGCACTCACTGTCTGAGTGTACACACACAACACACACTCTATTTCCTTCTGATCGCTGATTGATTATCGTAATTAGTTAGTTCTACTTACTGTTACTACTTACTCTTACTGTACTAGGAGTCTAGGACACTCAGTCACTGTCCATAGGCTACTAGCTCCTGCGTGCGTGCACTCACTGTCTGAGTGTACACACACTAAATTTACTTTTGATTACTACTGATTATTGTAACTGCTAGTTGTACTTCCTGACTGTTACTACTTACTTACTGTACTAGGGGACACTCACTCAGTCACCTCACCAACCAACCCACTCCATTAAAGTACCCCACTTTTCAGCCGCCCTTTTAAAAAACTTTTCTCTATACGCCCAAAACATTGAAGATGTCTGGAAGTGGCAGCCAGCGCGGTTTGGGCAAGGGGAAGGGCAGCAAGGGAATCAGGAGGAGAGGGAGCAGCATTGTGGCAAGCCGCGGCCGCGGGCGCGCCACCATGCACAGTTCCGCAGCAGCAGCGTCAGTGGCTAACATTCCTCCCATAGCCACTGGCCGTGGACGCCTTGGGCGCCGCCCAGCAGGAGCATCTGCAACTCACGCTGCAGAGACACAGCAGCAGCAGCGTGTAGCACCTGCTCCCATTTTCCTCCAGCCGGGTCGGAAACGTCCCATTGAGGAAAAGGATGCAGACACTGTGGTGCAACTCATGACGGAGGATGAGCAGCCCGCCATCAGCTCTGCATCCGAGGCCTCCACCCTCACCACCACCACCACCACCACCCCTGTTCGCAGCAGCCGCCCAGCAGGGTCTGGGGAGGAGGCCAGTTCACCGTCACTCGCCGACCTGTCATTCAGCAGTCTTTTGACCCCAGGCATCATGAGTAAATTGTCTGCTGTTGTTGGCGATCTTGAGGAGGAGATGCTGATGGGCACTTTGGGGGATGAGGGATTGGACAGCAAGACTGTGGCGACAGTCAAGCAGCCCATCCATGCATCAGGAGAGGAGTTTGGGGGGTCCTCATCCCAGCAGGACATGTTTCAGGAGGGGGAGGATGATGATGACCCGGTGACAGACAGAGACTGGGTGCCACCACCTCCAGGGGATGTCGTCCTCAGCAGCTCTGAGGAGGAGGAGGAGGATGCTCTTGTGGGCCTTGCAAGGAGGCGCATCATTGCAAGCATTGGCAGCAGCAGTAGGCAGGTCCCACAGCCTGCTGGTGTCTCAGGCTCAGCAGCAGCAGCAGCAGCATCTGCCAGTACCACCACCAGCCGCACCCAAGCCCCCCAAGCCCCCCCCCCAACCACCACAGGGAGACAGGCAGCAGCGCTTCCATGCCGTAGGGGGATGTTTAAGTCACCAATCTGGCGATATTTCACCATGCCCACTGTGTACAGCAAGTACGCCACTTGCAACCACTGTCAGCGGAAGTTGAGCAGAGGTGCAGACCCTTTAAAGTTCTGCACCAGCTCGCTCATCAACCACCTTGCGGCTAAACATTTCCACCAGCATGAGGAGTTCCAGAGGCTGAAGGCATCTGGTGCTGGCAGTGGCACCACACCCATCACTGCACAGCCTTCAGCAGCAGCAGCAGCAACAGCAGCCACCCGCCCTCCTGCTCCTCCAGCAGCACCAGCAGGAGTGCGGAAACGCACTGCTCCTCCCCCCTCTGCAACTCCTGCCGCCGACACTGAGGCCTGTTCTGGCAGCCAGTCCTCAGTGGCCTCCTCTGCTGTGTCTGCTGATTCCCGTGTCAGCAAAAGGCCACGCCAGAGCCTTTTGAGCGAGTCCTTCCAGGGGGTGGTTAGGGCTCTGCCTCCCAGCAGCCGTCGCGTGCGGCAGCTGAACGGCTTGCTGGCACGGGCCATGTGCTCCCAACTCCTGCCGTACACGCTCGTGCAGGAGGGGAGCGACATTCGTGCGCTGCTTGCTTGCGCAGCCCCAGACTGGCAGCTCCCCAGCAGACACTTCTTTGCCCGCAAGGCCATTCCTGCACTGCACCGCTTTGTGATGGCCAATGTGGAGCGAGGGCTGGAGCACGCGGTTGGTGAAAGGGTCCACGTCACCATGGACTCCTGGAGCAGCCGCTTCGGGACAGGCCGCTACCTGTCCTTCACTGTCCACTGGGTCAGCTTGGTGGAAGGGGGTGAGGATGGGAGAGCAGCAGCGGGCACAGCAGCAGCAGCAACACAGTGGGTGGTGCCACCCCGCAGGGTCAGGGGAACTGCAGCAGGTTCCTCCGATCCTCTGCCATCCTCCGGCACACCTGGCCAAACCCCCCGCCTCAGCAGCAGCGTGAAGGCCCGCCACTGCCAAGCGCTGCTGCACTTGGTCAGCCTTGGGAAGACCAAGCTGACGGCAACCCATGTGTTGGCCAAACTCCAGGAGCAGGAGAGGATTTGGCTGACCCCCAGAGGCCTCAGAGTCGGAGAGGTGGTGGCCGACAATGGGGCCAATCTGGTTGCCGCAATAGACAGGGGAAACCTGACCCACATCCCCTGTCTTGCCCACGTGCTGAACCTGGTGGTGCAGAAGTTCCTGCGCACCTACCAGGGGATGGGCGAACTGCTGGAAACGGCAAGGAATGTTGTGCGTCACTTCCGGCGCTCGGCTGCAGCCTGTGCGAGCCTGGAAGACGTGCAAAAGGAGCTGGATCTGCCACGCCATCGGCTGATCCTTGACGTTCCGACTCGCTGGAACTCCACCCTGGCGATGTTGGAGCGTCTGGTTGAACAGAGGCACGCTGTCAAACAGTACCTTGCCCTGGCCACTGTTTCCGCAGCTCAGAGAAGGGACAAGACCAGCAACATCCCGTCCATCGTCCCCGATGATGACTGGAGGCACATGCAGCAGGTGTGCTTTGTGCTGGCTCCCTTCCTGCAGGCCACAAACATGGTGAGCAGGGACCATGCTATGGTCTGCGAGTGGGTGCCCCTGGTTTCTCTGCTGAACAGGGCCCTCGATGCTTTGCTGGAACAGGGAGCGGCAGCCTTGGACCAGCAGGAGCGGCAACCAGCTGCGCAGTCCACCTCTGAGGGGGAGGAGGAGGAGGACTTGGTGGAGGTCCCTGACCTGGCTGCTGATGAGGGGGATCAGCACAGCGCAGCTGAGTTGGTGCGGGGGTGGAGAGAGGATGAGGCGGCAGAGGAGGAGGATGAGGACAGCACTGACGTCGATGTGCCAGCAGACGTGGCCCGCCTCTTCCCAATGGCAGCGCACATGCTGACGTGCCTGCGCAGGGACCCCAGGGTGATCCAGATGAAGCAGAGGGAGGAGATCTGGATCAGCATGATGTTGGACCCACGCCTCAAGGGGAAGTTGAGCCAGTTCCTGCCGCCTGCAGGAGGAGACCCAGCGCAACAAATAAGGAGCTTGCAGCAGGCCCTTGTTGAGTGCTTGGAGGAAGCCTTCCCCCAGCCTTCCACCCCCACTGTCCAGCAGCCAGCACAGAGGCAGCAGCAGGTGCCTGCATCCAGCAGCAGCAAGCGCCCCACAGACCTGCTGTCTCTCAGCCACGAGCTCTACAGGACTGTAGAGGCTCCGGCAGCAGTGACTAGAGAGGAGATGCATGCAGCAGCATCCTCCTCCGGTCACAGCCAGCGCCTGACCCGCATGGTGGCTGACTACATGGGGTCGTACAGCGGGCTTGACAGCGATGCCCCTGTTGATCCCATGGAGTATTGGGTCAAGCGCATGGAGATCTGGAGCGAGCTGGCGCAGTACGCCCTGGAAGTGCTGTCCTGCCCCCCTTCCAGCGTGCTGTCCGAGCGCTGCTTCAGTGCAGCTGGTGGCGTGGTCACCGAGAAACGCTCACGTCTGTCTCACAAGTCTGTGGACAGACTGACGTTTCTCAAGATGAACCAGGCGTGGGTGGAAGGCGAGTTCCTGGCCCCTGTTGTCGGCGACAGGGGGACATGAACTGGCTGCCGGAACCATCGTTAATGTGCCTTACCACCCTTTACCACCTCCTGGCTCCTGCTCACTAAGCCAGCCTGGTTCACTTTGACTATTACGTCGCCTGTAGCCACACATTTTACACCTACAGTGGGCTGCTGTGTACTGCCCTTCTGCTGTCTGTCTGTGTTTCCCACTGCCAGGGTACACAGAATTACCTTCTTCTGCTGCCACTCTGCCACCAGCTATTACGTCAAACAATAGCTATATTGGTTGTAAAACCAAAAACCAAAAAACCATTAAAAAAAAAAAAAAGGTTTAATTTTTCTGAGGTGCCCGGGTTGAAAACTGTGTTGTCCCAGTTGTGTATTGGACACAATGTGGGCTGCACGACCGCTGTCTGGGACCTCCTGTTGTGTTTATTTACAGCCCTGGTATCACCGCTAGGTACCAGGGCTATTATGTCACGCTGCCTACCTGCTGCCACACTCACACTGCTCCTCCATACCTCCTCCTGCTGCTGCTGCTGCTGTCTGTCTGTGTTTCCCACTGCCAGGGTACACTACACAGATGATTTACCTTCTGCTGCCACTCTGCCACCAGCTATTACGTCAAACAATAGCTGCTCACATTACTCCTCCATTCCTCCTGCTGCTGTTGCTGTCTGTCTGTGTTTCCCACTGCCAGGGTACACAGAATTACCTTCTGCTGCCACTCTGCCACCAGCTATTACGTCAAACAATAGCTATATTGGTTGCAAAACCAAAACCAAACAAACCATTAAAAAAAAAAAAAAAGGTTTAATTTTTCTGAGGTGCCCGGGTTGAAAACTGTGTTGTCCCAGTTGTGTATTGGACACAATGTGGGCTGCACGACCGCTGTCTGGGACCTCCTGTTGTGTTTATTTACAGCCCTGGTATCACCGCTAGGTACCAGGGCTATTATGTCACGGCGAGCTGCCTGCCTCATTGACTGCCTGCTGCCACACACTCATCCTCCTCCTCCTGCTGCTGAATTTACCTCCTGCTGTCTTTGTGTTTCCACTGCCAGGGAGCACATACAATGGCGCTTCCAACATGCGTTCGCCCACCAGCTATTTGTTACGCTCAAAAATAGCTGCATTTCTTTAAAAAAAAATTGAAAAGAGAAATACGTGAAGATGATGAAGAAGAAGATGAAAAAGAAGAAGAAGATAAAGAAGAAGAAGATGAAGAAGATGAAGAAGAAGAAGATGAAGAAGAAGATGAAGAAGATGATGAAGAAGAAGATGAAAAAGAAGAAGAAGATGAAGAAGAAGAAGATGAAGAAGAAGAAGATGATGAAGAAGAAGAAGAAGAAGATGAAGAAGATGAAGAAGAAGAAGATGAAGAAGAAGAAGATGAAGAAGAAGAAGATGAAGAAGAAGAAGAAGAAGATGAAGAAGAAGAAGAAGAAGAAGAAGATGAAGAAGAAGAAGAAGATGAAGATGAAGATGAAGAAGAAGATGAAGAAGATGAAGAAGAAGATGATGAAGAAGAAGAAGAAGAAGATGATGAAGAAGAAGAAGAAGATGATGAAGAAGAAGAAGAAGATGATGAAGAAGAAGAAGAAGATGATGAAGAAGAAGAAGAAGAAGATGATGAAGAAGAAGAAGAAGAAGATGATGAAGAAGAAGAAGAAGTAGATGAAGAAGAAGAAGAAGAAGAAGAAGATATAGAAGAAGAAGATCTAGAAGAAGAAGAAGAACGATAAAGAAGAAGAAGAACAAGTATATACAGTAACACTACTGAACAAAATTTAGGACACAACTTCTCTTTCCACATTTTTTTTTAAAGGAACATCCCCACATAATCACTTGCTGTTGTTACTTGGAAAAAAAGATGTTTCTTGCATCATTCACCCTCAAAACAAGTGTTGGAAGCTATTTAAGGCCAATTCGAATAGTGAGCTCGAATACCGACTCGAATAGTGAGCTCGAAGTCCGAGGTCGAATCGAATAGTAAAAATTATTCGACTCGAATATTCGACTGACCTCGAATAATTTACTATTCGAATTCGACCAAACTCGAATTTTAAAAAGGGGTATTTGAGCATCACTAATGTACTGATAAACATTAGACTTTCATATATTTTAGATTCAAATACACACAACTGAAGTAGTTCAAGCCTTTTATTGTTTTAATATTGATGATTTTGGCATACAGCTCATGAAAACCCCAGATTCCTATCTCAAAAAATTAGCATATTTCATCCGACCAATAAAATAAAGTGTTTTTAAAACAAAAAAAAAGTCCACCTTCAAATAATTATGTTCAGTTATGCACTCAATACTTGGTAGGGAATCCTTTTGCAGAAATGACTGCTCCAATGCGGCGTGGCATGGAGGCAATCAGCCTGTGGCACTGCTCAGGTGTTATGGAGGCCCAGGGTGCTTCGATAGCGGCCTTAAGCTCATCCAGAGTGTTGGGTCTTGCGTCTCTCAACATTCTCTTCACAATATCCCTCAGATTCTCTATGGGGTTCAGGTGAGCAGGTGAAAAATGAAATCTTCATCTCCATAAAGCTTTTCAGCAGATGGAAGCATGAAGTGCTCCAAAATCTCCTGATAGCTAGCTGCATTGACCCTGCCCTTGATAAAACACAGTGAACCAACGCAGCTGACATGGCACCCCAGACCATCACTGACTGTGGGTACTTGACACTGGACTTCAGGCATTCTGGCATTTCCCTCTCCCCAGTCTTCCTCCATACTCTGGCACCTTGATTTCCGAATGACATGTAAAAGTTGCTTTCATCTGAACAAAGAACTTTGGATTACTGAGCAACAGTCCAGTGCTGCTTCTCTGTAGCCCAGCTCAGGCGCTTCTGCCGCTGTTTCTAGTTCAAAAGTGGGTTCATGCTTCCATCTGCTGAAAAACTTTATGGAGATGAAGATTTCATTTTTCAGCATGACCTGGCACTTGCTCACAGTGCCAAAACCACTGGTAAATGGTTTACTGACCATGGTATTACTGTGCTCAGTTGGCCTGCCAACTCTCCTGACCTGAACCCCATAGAGAATCTGTGGGATATTGTGAAGAGAAAGTTGAGAGACGCAAGACCCAACACTCTGGATGAGCTTAAGGGCGCTATCGAAGCATCCTGGGCCTCCATAACACCTGAGCAGTGCCACAGGCTGATTGCCTCCATGCCACGCCACATTGAAGCAGTCATTTCTGCAAAAGGATTCCCGACCAAGTATTGAGTGCATAACTGAACATAATTATTTGAAGGTTGACTTTCTTTGTTTTAAAAACACTTTTCTTTTGTTGGTCGGATGAAATATGCTAATTTTTTGAGATAGGAAATTTGGGTTTTCATGAGCTGTATGCCAAAATCATCAATATAAAAACAATAAAAGGCTTGAACTACTTCAGTTGTGTGTATTTGAATCTAAAATATAAGAAAGTTTAATGTTTATCAGTACATTACAGAAAATAATGAACTTTATCACAATATGCTATTTTTTTTTAGAAGATCCTGTATAATATTATTAATGTGTACATGATTTTAAGGCTATTTATTCTATTACAAATGTATACATTATTCTATTCATGTTATTTATGGTGAAGTATTTTAAGGATTAAATATATTATTGTTTATATGTGTGTGAGGGTGTTTGTGCGGTGGAGATGGTTAGGGTTAGGCACCACCAGGGGGATGGTTAGGTTTAGGCATCACCAGGTGGGTGGTTAGGGTTAGGCACCACCAGGGGAGATTTAGGGTTAGGCACCACCAGGGGGTGGTTAGGGTTAGGCACCACCAGGGGAGATTTAGGGTTAGGCATCACCAGGGGGGTGGTTAGGGTTAGGCACCACCAGGGAGGTAATTAGGTTTAGGCACCACCAGGGGGGTGGTTAGGGTTAGGCACCACCAGGGGGGGTATAGGGGTTACGGATAGGTACAGGAAGGGTTCTGTGTGAGAGTAGGGTTAGGTATAGTTACAGAACAATATACACCACCAGGGGGTGGTTAGGGTTAGACACCACCAGGGGGTCTAGGGGTTAGGGATAGGTACAGGGAGGGTTTTGTGTGAGAGTAGGGTTAGGTATAGTTACAGTACAATATTTGTAATATATACAATTTATTACATTATGTATATTTACACAAAGGGGGGTCTAGGGATTGGGGATAGGGAGAGATCTGTGTGAGCCTACAGTTAGGTATAATGGCAAAATACCTGTAAAATCTACCATTGTATTACTATGCTTAATACAAGTGTAAATATTGTTTTTTGTTATAGACGCTATTTGACGTTTCATTTCCGATATCGTTTGTTGTTATAGACGGTATTTTGCCGTTTCGTTTCCGTTTATACAACCTATTTAGCACTAGATTTTCGTTTATAAGCTATAAACGAAAAATATTGTTTTACATTACAACTTATAATTTTGGCTATATCCCACGTCCTTTTTTCCAGGTGCCCTTTTATGATGCATGCCTTCCCTCTACCTCTTCTCTCTCGTCCCAGGGGCAGCCCCTGTGAACCTCACCATAGTGGGGGGGGGGGGCAAGGTTTTTGTGTGAAAATAATCTTCATACCTAGATTATGATCACATCAGGTTAAGGTTAAGGGACTTCAGCCTCTGTGGGTGAAGCTGCTGATGGAATTGTTGTATCATCTTCATTGTTTAAACTGCAAGGAGGAAGGCAGAGACTAAATCCATCTGAGGACACTGCAGCCTGTAACACGTGCAGTCAGCAGGGCAGGAAGTTGCTGGTGTATGAGCTCCAGACCAGGGATTTAAAAAAGAGAGAGAGAGATATGCCCACCCAGTAGGTAGAAAACCCTTGGGAGAAAGACCAAGGAGTAAACAGGGGCCGATCTGGAGGAGTACGTCTATCGATGGAGACAAGAATTATAATATGTAATACTCGCAAGGCTTGGATGGTCTTACCTTTTTCTTGCTGAATAAATGATACAGAGAGAAATTGGTATCAATCATTGGAGAGGTAAGCCAACACTTCCCGCTGCTATTGAATCTGTTTTTAATTGTTTTATTTCACAGGGCATCGTCTACCTTAAGCTAGGTTCTTAATGGAGTGTGTCCTTGAGGTGGGGTTGGGCCATTACTTACCTACAGGGAGCTGCTCTTCTTACCACCGGCCCATATGGGACTGACCACCATGGTGAGGAGACTACTAATCTTTGTAAACTAAAGCATGTGCTCTCTCTCTTGACTTCCAGTCTCTCTCTATCCTCTCACTTTCCTGTCCACCTTCAGCCCCATTTTCCTGCTGTATCTTTTTCTTCCTCTTTCCCCCAGTCCTCACATTTTTCTTTTTTTTACTGATTCTCTATCTCCCTGACTCTCGCTATTTTTCCTAGTCTATGTTTCTTCTCCCCTCTCTCTTTTGATACTCCTTTTTCTTCCATGTCCTCTGTCTCATTTGCTCTCTCCCCCACTCATTCCCTACTTTCTCTCGTCATGCCATTTTCCACCATCTGCCTTTCCCCTCTATTTCCCGTTCTCTTCTCACTTTCTTTCTTTACTCCCTCCCCTTTTCCTTCCTGCCAGTCTTCCAACTCAATTTCCCATTCTTTCCTTATTGTCTCTGTTAAACTCTATACCTTTTCACCTCATCTGTCTTTATCCTCTGCTTCTCACTCTCTCTTTAGCCCTCTCTTTTTTTCTCACACCTTATTTTCTCTTTTCATCCTCACCACATATCACCCAGTCTGTCTTTCTACTCAATTTCCCACTTTCTGTCTACACCCCTTACCTTTTCCCTCCTGAGTCCTGACTGTCTTATTCTCTATTTCCCTCTCTCTCCTCAAATCTATCGTCACCCCTCCCCTTTCCCCTTTCCCCTCCTGACTGCCTTATTCTCTATTTCCCTCTCTCTCCTCAAATCTATCTTCACCCCTCCCCTTTTCCCTCCTGACTGTCCTATTCTCTATTTCCCTCTCTCTCCTCAAATCTATCTTCACCCCTCCCCTTTTCCCTCCTGACTGTCTTATTCTCTATTTCCCTCTCTCTCCTCAAATCTATCTTCACCCCTCCCTTTTTCCCTCCTGACTGTCTTACTCTCTATTTCCCCCTCTCTCCTCAAATCTATCTTCACCCCTCCCCTTTTCCCTCCTGACTGTCCTATTCTCTATTTCCCTCTCTCTCCTCAAATCTATCTTCACCCCTCCCCTTTTCCCTCCTTACTGTCTTACTCTCTATTTCCCCCTCTCTCCTCAAATCTATCTTCACCCCTCCCCTTTCCCCCCCTCCTGACTGTCTTATTCTCTATTTCCCCCTCTCCCCTCAAATCCATCGGTATCCCTCCCCTTTTCCCTCCTGACTGTCTTATTCTCTATTTCTCCTCTCTCCTCAAATCTATCTTCACCCCTCTCCTTTTCCCTCCTTACTGTCTTACTCTCTATTTCCCCCTCTCTCCTCAAATCAATCTTAACCCCTCCCCTTTTCCCTCCTGACTGTCTTATTCTCTATTTCCCCCTCTCTCCTCAAATCTATCTTCACCCCTCCCCTTTTCTCTCCTGACTGCCTTATTCTCTATTTCCCTCTCTCTCCTCAAATCTATCTCCACTCCTCCCCTTTTCCCTGCTGACTGTCTTATTCTCTATTTCCCCCTCTCTTCTCAAATCTATCTTCACCCCTCCCCTTTTCCCTCCTGACTGTCTTAGGCCCTATTAACACTGCACGGATTCCCCCTTAGGCTGCAGCCGTCCAAGGCCCTGGCCTTTGTGGCCAATCCAGAAATCCAGTCCTGCCCCTTTTGTATTCCTCCTCTATTTCCCACTCTCTTCTCTCACTTCCTTCTCGCTTTCTCTTGTCTGCATGTGTCATTATTGCATATAATGCCCATTTAAGATCCACGTTGGCAGCTATTCAGCAGCCAATTTCCTATTGTCTACCTTTTTGTCTGAGTATCGTTTTGCATTAAACATCCCAATAATCTAAAAAAAAAAAAATATTATAACTGAAGAGGCAATTAAAAAATAGATGTAGCCCGTTGTCAGATTACTTACAGTTCTGAACGGAGAGTTAGTTAATATTCCGAGAGAGGCTCTGGAAATAAAATCCTGCAAAGTGATTCACGCGGTCGTTACGTGGTGAAGGCGTATAAAATGCAAATATTTGGCGATCACATACATGTCCTGCATTCCGTCAATATTATTCCCCAAACAAGCCCTGCATCTCAATACCAAACTTAATGAACTATGCTACCGGCTTCCTAATGCCCTTATCCACATATTTATTTAACGGTGCCGAGCGTGCAGGCCGAATCCTCGCCTTTCGATAAATATTTGTAATGTTTTTGTTGGTGGGAGAAGAAATGTTTTATTTAAATACCGCTTCTCAACTATAAATGTGATCTTTTTTATGCCCATATGAGCCAGATAAGAGATTTCAGAACCTTAATGAGAGTTTAAGTAGGTTCAGCCGAATGCAGAAACTTCACCTGGGCTTACTTGTAGGAAGTGGAGTAAAGAAAGGCAGAATATGAATCAGAAAGGTCAAGTTCCCACAATGCCGAGCTCAGAAGATGGCCGACGCACATCGTTACCAGAGAAAGAACTTTGTTTTGGATGTGACTCACCCCATAGCAGGGGTGTTGCTAGGATCCTAAGAGATCCAGGGCACTTTTGGGAACGCCAGCCGGAAAATGGGCATCACCACGCAACAAAATGTGGGTATGGTCACTGGTGGAGCCAAATTTGCAAGAACTTAACAGCGGTCTAAGTAGGCCTGCCCAGAAAAATGTTGGATGAAGCCTCCCTTTCCATTAATACAAAAAACAAAACATATAAATAGGCAGTGTCACTTAAACATAACTAGGCAGAGTTACCTGGCTTCTGTGCTGGGTGAGCAGGCCTACTGCGAGGTTATCTGGCAGTTCCCCCATACCATCCCCTGACCTTCTAGTGGATCCCCTCCCATGCTCCTATGGGCTTTTTATTGAGGCACCATAACTCCCACCATGACCCCATAGAATAACCAGAGCTCTCTGCATGCCCCCCAAGGCATCACAGTGCCCAGCATGGCACCACAGCACCCAGTATGCCCATATAGAGGCACCACAGCTCCCAGCATGCCGCCATTGAGCCACCACAACTGACTCTGCCTAGGGGACATCCGGGGCACCCCAAAATAGATCCGGGGCACGTGCCACTGATCTTTGGGGTTAGCGACGCCCCTGCCCCATAGAACAGCGTAGTGACTCATCTGTACTGGCCAGTGCGCTCCTCCGTTACTCCATGCGTGTCCTTCTTCATCCTGCCAGTGACATCTCTCCTCCTTGACCGGGCGCATGTTATTATGTAATAACACGCCGCATGTCGCTGAGAAGATGCAGGCAGCAGGTATGAAGATGGGAATGTACTAACGGAGGAGCACACCACCCGGGACAGGTAAGTCGCTACGCTGCTGAAAACTTTGCAGGGGCCCGAGGACCACAATAAAGTTTGGGGGAGACCTAAATGAGGCCCAGCAGCACTCAGGGACCCTGATGCAATTTCCCAGTTTGATATTATGAAAGCACCGGCTCTGGTGGTGGGGTCAAGGAAGACATGGGAAGCCAGTGGCGTAGCAATAGGGGATGCAGAGGTTGCGAATGCACCGGGGCCCTTGGGCCACAGGGGCCCTCCTTCATCCATCTTATTAGCTTTGCATTGGTGCCAGGGCCGTTTCTTGGGCAGTGCAAAAGGGCGACCACCCAGGGCGCAAACCGTAAAGTAGAAGAAGGGGGGCGCAGGCAGAAGGACATAACCGCTAGGGAGCTGGTGACATGCGGTGCAGCAAAATGAATGGAGAAAGAAGATTACCAGCATGATCACCTTCCTTGACTCCTCCTGGGCTGCCTGCGTCAGACGTCAAGTCATCATCACGTCACCACCGCGTGATGACACCTGGTGTCCTGTAGCGGTACTGCAGGCTATTAGTGTGCGGCGCCCATGGAGGAGTTGGCTTTCCGCTCTCTTCGCCGGTGTGTTTTCCTGGTCCCTGCTTCCTCCTGGATGAGCGGCTGGTCACTAGTAAGTAGGCAGATCTACTTGTGACCTGTGGCTAGTGTTGGGCGAACACCTAGATGTTCGGGTTCGCGAACGTTTGACGAACATCGCCGCGATGTTCGGGTGTTCGCGCCGAACTCCGAACATAATGGAAGTCAATGGGGACCCGAACTTTCGTGCTTTGTAAAGCTTCCTTACATGCTACATACCCCAAATTAGCAGGGTATGTGCACCTTGGGAGTGGGTACAAGAGGAAAAAAAAATATTTGAAAAAGAGCTTATAGTTTTTGAGAAAATTGATTGTAAAGTTTCAAAGGAAAAACTGTCTTTTAAATGTGGAAAATGTCATGTTTCTTTGCACAGGTAACATGCTTTTTGTCGCCATGCAGTCATAAATGTAATACAGAGAAGAGGTTCCAGGAAAAGGGACCGGTAACGCTAACCCAGCACAAGCAGCTGCACACGTGATGGAACAGGAGGAGGCGCAGGAGAAGAAGGCCACGCTTTTTGAGACACAGCATCCCAGGCCTTGCATGAGGACAAATAGCGTGCGGATATAGCAATGCTTTTTGCCGCCATGCAGTCATAAATGTAATAAAGATGAGAGGTTCAATAAACAGGGACCGGCAACGCTAACCCATCACAGATGGTCATTGTTCATGTTACTTGGTTGGGGTCCGGGAGTGTTGCATAGTCGTTTCCAATCCAGGATTGATTCATTTTAATTTGAGTCAGACGGTCTGCATTTTCTGTGGAGAGGCGGATACGCCGATCTGTGACGATGCCTCCGGCAGCACTGAAACAGCGTTCCGACATAACGCTGGCTGCCGGGCAAGCAGTAAAGGCAGTAAACACAATGCTATATAGTGTGGCTGAGCGAGGTACACAGAGTGGCAGTAAACACAATGCTATATAGTGTGGCTGAGCGAGCGGTGTACTACTGTTCCCAGCAGACACAAAGTGGCAGTAAACACAATGCTATATAGTGTGGCTGAGCGAGGTACACAGAGTGGCAGTAAACACAATGCTATATAGTGTGGCTGAGCGAGCGGTGTACTACTGTTCCCAGCAGACACAGAGTGGCAGTAAACACAATGCTATATAGTGCTGGGTGAGCGAGGTACACAGAGTGGCAGTAAACACAATGCTATATAGTGTGGCTGAGCGAGCGGTGTACTACTGTTCCCAGCAGACACAGAGTGGCAGTAAACACAATGCTATATAGTGTGGCTGAGCGAGGTACACAGAGTGGCAGTAAACACAATGCTATATAGTGTGGCTGAGCGAGCAGTGTACTACTGTTCCCAGCAGACACAGAGTGGCAGTAAACACAATGCTATATAGTGTGGCTGAGCGAGGTACACAGAGTGGCAGTAAACACAATGCTATATAGTGTGGCTGAGCGAGCGGTGTACTACTCTTCCCAGCAGACACAGAGTGGCAGTAAACACAATGTTATATAGTGTGGCTGAGCGAGGTACACAGAGTGGCAGTAAACACAATGCTATATAGTGTGGCTGAGCGAGCAGTGTACTACTGTTCCCAGCAGACACAGAGTGGCAGTAAACACAATGCTATATAGTGTGGCTGAGCGAGGTACACAGAGTGGCAGTAAACACAATGCTATATAGTGTGGCTGAGCGGTGTACTACTATTCCCAGCAGCGACACAATGACCGGGGGACCCTGGCTAGCGTGGCTGGAGCGCGAACTACCCTGCCTGCCTACCCAAAGCTAAACCCACAGACAAATGGCGGAGATATGACGTGGTTCGGGTATTTATTTACCCGAACCACGTGACAGTTCGGCCAATCAGAGCGCGTTCGGGTCCGAACCACGTGACCCGTTTGGCCAATCACAGCGCTAGCCGAACGTTCGGGGAACGTTCGGCCATGCGCTCTTAGTTCGGCCATGTGGCCGAACGGTTTGGCCGAACACCATCAGGTGTTCGGCCGAACTCGAACATCACCCGAACAGGGTGATGTTCTGCAGAACCCAAACAGTGGCGAACACTGTTCGCCCAACACTACCTGTGGCTGTGTGACTGTCCCTAAAGGGTAAGGGTTCCCAAGTCCATGGGGGGTGGGTGGGTGTTGTGAAATTTTTACTCCCTCGCCCTGGGTGCAATTTAGCCTAGAAACTGCCTTGATTGGTGCTATACTGGTAATGAACACCTCTATATGCGCATTGCATAGTGCTAATTATTCACAAGCTATTTTATTATTCTGATTACACCTTTCGGACACTGCAGCTGTCCTTGGTATGTTTTGGGGCTCCATATCAATAGAGTGCTTGGGGCCCCATGTAAAACTTGCACCAGGGCCCCAAGAGCCTTAGTTACACCACTGTGGGAAACCTGGGCCATCCAGACTGAGGCTTTTTCATCTTTACAGGCAGGGCCAGGCTGAGGCAGAGGCGAGAGAGGCTCCAGCCTCAGGGCGCAGTGTAGGAGGGGGGCGCACAACTCACCCATCTCTTATTCCTCCATTGTGTTTGAGGCAGAGAGAAATTAGAAAATGGCAGTGACTGCAAGCCAGATGACTAGAGATTAAGGTGTTGGGGGGTTTGGGGGCCCTGGGGTGCCTCTTAGACTAATAGCAATCAGTGTGTGACAGCTGGGGTGGGAGGGATGGAGGGGCGCACTTTGGTGTCTCAGCCTTGGGTGCTGGAGGACCTTGTCCCAGCTCTGTTTACAGGTTTGCTTTAATCATCAAATACTTTACAAGTGGTGCGCAATCCCATGCTTACGCATTGCATGTGCACATTATTGCTGTATAAGATATTGTACTACTATATATATCTATGGCACTCGGTGACTAACTCTGCCCTTTCATTATTATATAGCGCTAGAGTAAGTAATACTACAGGGATTCACACATATTGTTATATGCTCGGAGATGTTGTATACATAATAGGTACTAATAAATTCTCTCTTGTACAAGCTGATACAACCCTTAACTACATTTATATTTACAACTGTTTTATACGTATTTTCTCCACTCGAAGTCCCTGATGTCTTCCTCTATTCCTCATTTTGAATTTATATTTTTTTCCACTTGTTTTATCGTGTTCAGGATTGAAAATCATACATATGTACTGTAAGAAAAGACTTAAAGCGTCAGATCAGGCTCGTGTTTTTTTAATGCATAGTGTGTAGAGTATACCATCATTTGCAATGCACAGTTTTGTGCATAGCATGTAAACCATATTCATATTATTATTAGTTTATTACCTGCTGGCCGGTTGGGTTTGCAGTGCTGACTTCCTGTGATGATGTCAGACACAGCCAGCTGGGTTAAGCTAAGTCCACATTATGCAAGCATGGCAATGTTCAGGGTCACAGTGCATCTGATGTAGGTTTTATCATGGTTCCACTAAGTCCATTGATATACAGGGTCAGTCATTTATATGGATACACCTTAATAAAATGGGAACGGTTGGTGATATTAACTTCCTGTTTGTGGCACATTAGTATATGTGAGGGGGAAAACTTTTCAAGATGGGTGGTGACCATGGCGGCCATTTTGAAGTCGGCCATTTTGAATCCAACTTTTGTTTTTTCAATAGGAAGAGGGTCATGTGACACATCAAACATATTGGGAATTTCACAAGAAAAACAATGGTGTGCTTGGTTTTAATGCAACTTTATTCTTTCATGAGTTATTTACAATTTTCTCTTTGTTTCCAGCCATTGACATGTCGCCGAGGTTAACACGTGAGGAGCGGATAGAAATTGTGTTGATGTCTGGTGAACGCAGTAACCGGGTCTTTGCACCAGATTTCAATGCAAGACACCTACGAGACCACCCATCTCCCATGCTACAGTTAGAAAACTGCTTGCTAAGTTTCGTGAAACTGGTTGAGTGTTGAATTTGCCAAAATGTGGACGCATGAAATCTGTCAATAATGAAGAAACATCAGTGACTGTCCTAGCTTCATTCAGCAAGAGCCCACAGCGTAGCACTCGCCACATGTTACTGGAGAGTGGAATTAGTCGAACATTCCTTCGGCGGATATTAGATACTCACAAATGTCACCTTTACAAACTCCAGCTACTGCAGCATCTCAACGAGGATGACCCAGATCAGCGCACTGAATTCGCCGAATGGGCAAAACAAAAATTGGAACAGGACCCTCAGTTTACGCAAAAGATTTTGTTCAGTGATGAGCCAAAGTTTTATGTGAATGGTGAAGTTAACAAACAAAACCACCGCTATTGATCTGACACTAACCCACATTGGATAGATCCCTCCAAGACTGTTGGAACAAACAATTTGATGGTATGGTGTAGTCTATGGGGTACAAAGATAGTCGGGCCCTTCTTCATCAATGGAAACCTCAAGGCCGCTGATTATGCAGAATTTCTACATGATGATGTGTTTCCCTCTTTATGCACTGAAGCTGGCACGTTCCCTGAGTTTTTCCAGCAAGATGGTCCAGTTGAATGGCCCCCAAGGTCTCCCGATCTGACCCCCTTAGACTTTTATCTTTGGGGTCATCTGAAGGCAATTGTCTATGCTTTGAAGATATGAGATGTGCAGCACCTGAAACTAAGGATACTGGAAGCCTGTGCTAGCATTTCTCCTGCGGTGTTGCTATCAGTGGGAGAAGAGGGTTGCATTGACAATCCAACACAATGGGCAGCACATTGAACACATTTTATAAGTGGTCAGAAACTTGCAAATAACTCATGAAAGAATAAAGTTACGTTAAAACCAAGCACACCATTGTTTTTCTTGTGAAATTCCCAATACGTTTTATGTGTCACTTGACCCTCTTCCTATTGTAAAAACAAAAGTTGAATTCAAAATGGCCGACTTCAAAATGGCCACCATGGTCACCACCTATCTTTAAAAGTTTTTCCCCTCATATACACTAATGTGCCACAAACAGGAAGTTAATATCATCAACCATTCCCATTTTATTAAGGTGTATCCATGTAAATGGCCCACCCTGTGTATGGTTTTCTTTTTGTATCCTTTGGTGTCTGTTGTAGTATGCATTTTGTGGAGTGGACTGCAAGAAAAACTTGATGACAACTGCCTGCTTTTGTTTTAGTATTGGGAGCAAAACAGGACATATGTGCGTCGGAGGTGCCAGGGAAGTTCCTTAATAGCAGCTATAAATGGAAACTTAGGTGGCAGCGGTGCCCAATAAAATAGCGAGTGCCGATGCCCACTGTTTGTAGCCACAGTTTGTACCGTATTTTTATCAGGTGGTGGAGTTCCCCAAATTTCAGTTTAAAGCCGCTATTAATGTGGGTGCCTATATTATAAATATAAAGGTGAATGGGGTGCAGTGCAGATATCAGTGGGTTTGTGGGGGTTTAACAGTTAGGGATAGGCATGGGTGGGGGTCACTTAGGGTTAGGCATCGGTTCGTGGGTTGGTTAGGGCTAGGCAGCAGTTGGGGGTTCAGTTAGGGTTAGGCATCAGTAGGAGGGTTGGATAGGGTTAGGCACTGTTTGGTTAGGCATCCATTAAGGGTGGAGGGTCAGTAGAGGGTGGGGCTCACTTGAGAATAGGGTTAGGTGTAGCGATAATTAATTATATATCTTTATGTACTCGTAAGTACTCAAAATTACGGCTCTTAATTGAAACTTTGAGTGCTTTCCAAGTCAATTTTGAGTACACTCGTAATCCCCATTCATAATCACGGCCAATTATGGTTCTCTGGTTTCGATTAGAATTCACATTTTTCAGCCAAAAATTACAGCAATTAATACAATACAATACAATAACATTTCTATAGCGCTTTTCTCCCATAGGACTCAAAGCGCTTAGGCTCTCTCAGATTCAGTAATTGGTAGTAGGCTGAAGTATTCACACAACAAAAGTTATATTTCTGCAAATGTCAAACTGAACAGGTAGGTTTTCAGTCTGGATTTAAACACGTCCAGGGATGGAGCTGTCCTTATCTGTTGAGGTAAGGAGTTCCAAAACGTAGGGGCAGCATGACAGAAGGCTCTGGGACCAAAAGATTCCAAGTGGACTCTGGGTATGACTAGATTATTAGAACCTGTGGATCTGAGAATGTGGGGATTGCTACGTAGCTGCAACATATCTTTCATATATCCAGGGCCTAGATTATTCAGTAGGCCGATCTTGAATAGGACCCTCCATTCTATAGGTAGCCAGTGAAGGGAGTGCAGGACTGGCGTTATGTGGCAGTGATGGGGTTGGTTGGTTAGCAGTCTGGCAGCAGTATTTTGTATCAGCTGTAAGCGGTGCAAGACTTTTTTGGAAGGCCAGTGTAGAGAGCATTACAGTAGTCCAGTCGGGATGTGATGAAGGCATGGACTAAGGTTGGCAGATCTTCTGGGGGGATGAGGTGCTTGATTTTTGCAATGTTCTTCAGGTGAAAATAGGATGATTTCACCACAGCGGATATTTGAGTTCTGAAGTTTAACTCTCCATCAATTAGAACTCCCAGACTACGCACAATTAATAATCTTGACCTGGCTAATGAGTACCTTTAGTGCAGGGACGGATCAAGACCAAGTTGCGCCTGGGGCAAGGTCAGGTTTTGGCGCCTAAAGGTCAGGTTTTGGCGCCTAAACTGCCATGCATTTTGCCGCCTTTTTAAGAATTCAACAAACTGCGCCTGGGGCAAGATACCCGCTTGCCCCCCCCCCCCCCCCCCCCCTAGATCCGTCCCTGCTTTAGTGGCAACAAGGTTGTCGATATCAGGCAGCAGGGTTGCCATAAGAAATTTTGGGGTCCCTCACACATCATCAGGCCTGCCCCCCCCTCCTCCCTGGGCCCACCCACTGCTTGCTGTGCCCACTTGCTAGCCACCCCACCCTCGTGTGAAAAGCAGCATGCACAGCGTGATGCAGCAAAAATGGGCGTGGCCATGGCATGTTGTGGGTGTAGCCAAATACTAGCAAACGGAGCAGTGCTTTTCGGCGCTTCTAGATTTGGGCGCAGCCAGCGCCGCCATAGACTATAATAGGAATCAGTCTATAGCGGCGTTCAGTGAGTAACGTCGGCTCCGTCAGAAGACGGAGCCGAGGTTGCTTAACAATCACAATCATTTGGCCTCCAGCAATAGTTGGAAGCCAAATTATTTCATGCACCCTGAGCAAAACCTGATTTTGGTGCCCACCCATCCTCTTTGCGCGCGTATATGCATACGCACGCACACACACACACGCACACACACACCCACACACACACACACAGGCCCAAATATAGCGCCAACAATTTGCAACGCTCGTTATAGCTGTGGTGCTTCCCTCCCCAAAAAAAGCCCTCAGACTCAGTATAGGTAGTTAGGTAGCCAGGTAAAGGTGCCCTCAGTGTAGGTAGCCAAGCATAGGAAAGTATAGTTGTCACAGTAAAGGTAACTAGTATAGTAGCCCTCAGTATAGGTAGTATAGTTGCCCCCATATAGGTAGCATAGTTGCCCCCAGTGTAGTTAGTATAGTTTCCCCCGTATAGGTAGAATAGTTGCCTCCAGTGTAGGTAGTATGGTTGCCCTCGTATAGGTAGCATAGTTGCCCGCAGTGTAGGTAGTATAGTTGCCCCCAGTGTAGTAGCTTAGTTGCCCCCAATGTAGGTAGTATAGTTGCCCCGTCATATAGGTAACATAGTTGCCCCTAGTGCAGGTAGTATAGTTGCCCCCAGTGTAGTAGCATAATTGCCACCATATAGGTAGCATAGTTGCCCCCAGTGTAGTAGCATAGTTGCCCCCAATGTAGGTAGTATAGTTGCCCCGTCATATAGGTAGCATAGTTGCCCCCAGTGCAAGTAGTATAGTTGCCCCCATTGTAGCAGCATAATTGCCCCCATATAGGTAGCATAGTTGACCCCAGTGTAGGTAGCATAGTTGCCCCCAGTCAATCCCCCCCTTCTGCGGCAGCGGGCCGGGCAGAGACTGACTTACCTGACTTCCACATTCCAGCGCCGACGTCACTCTTCTCTCCCCGCTTCTCCCCGCCTCCGCTCCATCTGTAGTTAGAGCAGGGCTACAGGAAAATGGCTGCCGATTGTCCGCATTAGTGGACATCGGCGACCATGTGCTTGTAGTCCTGCTCTAATTACAGACGGAGAGGACGCAGGGAGAGACAGCGGGGCGGCAAGGGGCAACAGGGCACCCTTGAGAGCTGGCGCCATGAGCGACCGCTCCAGTCGCTCAGGTCAAAGGCCGGCCCTGCCCTCAGTATAGGTAGCCAGGTATAGGTTCCCCCAGTATAAGTAGCCAGCTATAGCTGGTGCCCCAGTATAGGTAGCCTGGTGTAGATGCCCCAGTATAGGTAGCCTGGTATAGCTGGTGCCCCAGTATAAGCCAGCAAGATACAGGTGCCCCAGTATAGGTATTCAACTATAGGTGGTGCCCCAGTATAGGTAGCCTGGTATAGTTGCCCCCAGTATAGGTAGCCAGGTATAGGTGATGCCCCAGTATAGGTAGCTAGGTATTGGTGGTTCCAGCCCCAGTATAGGCAGCCAGGTATAGGTGGTTCCAGCTCCAGTATAGGTAGCCAGGTGTAGGTGGTGACCCAGTGTAGGTAGCTAGGTATAGGTGGTTCCAGCCCCAGTATAGGTAGCTATGTATAGGTGTTGGCCCAGTATAGGTAGCCTGTAGCCAGATATAGGTGGTGCCCCAGTATAGAAAGTCCGCTGTAGCGGGTTCACTCATCTGCTCCCCACATTCAAGCACGGATGTCACTCTTCTCTCAGTGCTGGAACACGGTGTGCTGGTTAGTGAGCCACAGGCCCGCAGCCAGCACATGCGGCCCTTAACTTCGATAAGGCGTGCTAACTTTGATAAGGCATGCTATTTGTCTTAGTGAATCAAGCCCCTGGGCACCATTTGCAAGAAAGCTCAGAGGGGAGCCGGAGTGGGGAGCACTAATCAAAGCAAACATTACAGCATTGCATGTGCAATATTTGTTCTTTTGTATTTCCCTGCCGCTAGCATTGCTGACGGGTCTGCCGGGCCTTGGAAAGAATGTCTTGTTGTGTCAAAGCGGTCTTTGGGTCCAAAAAAGGTTGGGGACCCCTCCTCTGTAGGACCCAGAGCCTTCCCTCTCCTTAGCTAAGTATCAGGTTTTTTTTTCCCAGGTACGCTTTAGGCTAGGTGCACACTTAGCAGAAACGCTAGCGTTGCGGAAAATGCTGTGTTTTCGCCGCTAATGGAAGTCTATGGGCCGCAGGAAAAAACGCATATGCCTTTTATATGTGTGCGTTTTCAAAAAGGCTCGTTTTGTTGCATAATATGCAAAAAAGCATCAAAAACACACGTAATGAAAGTCGATGGAAATGCAATGGCATGCTTTTTCCATGCATTTTGATATGCGTTTCTATAAAAAAAATTGTTTTGTGATGTAGTTACGCTTTCTGTTGTCTTCCTCATAATTTGCATAAAAAGCAATTGTAAAACGCATGAATAACGCATACATAATGCATATGCATCTTGTATATGCGAACCGCAAATGCATTAAATTGCAAGCAAAACGCTTGAAAAAAACATCTGCGGTAAAAAAAAACGCTATCACAAACGCATCAAAAAGACACACAAAAAAATAAATAAATATGCACATGACATAAAATGCAGCCTTTCATGTTATGTTATGTGTGCACCTCCCCTCAGACTAACTTTAACCTCTTGTTAAAGTGGTCTGAAAGTCAGCATTTCTACTTAGCTCTAAAAAGATTCCTCTCAGCTTGAAAGCTGCTATCCCAGAAAAAATTCTAGCAGAACATCACTGAAATGGTTAAACAAAGCACTTTCTCCTGCTATCTAACTTCAAATCCGCATCCAAACTGGAGATAACAGTATATTTTTAAATTGCTAAACACAAATGTATCAACACTGGAATGTAAACAAACACTCTCTGAGAAGCTGTCTTTGCTTCAGGCGCACACAGTGCTCAGAATAGCTCATTAGAAGATTTTCATATATAATACAAAGCAGTTATAATAGAAAAAGAATAAAATACAATGGCAGCTTTCAGGGCAAGATAAACTACACTTTGGAAACTTGTAATTTGTAAACAGACAATATTACTTGTGCACAAAACCAAATATGATAACTGTATGAGTAATAAAAAGTAGGAAAACACATTTTTATTAAATGTTATGTCAGAGTTTCAGACCACTTTAATGTACAGGAACAAAGTCAGAAGAAGGGTAGCAGGAAAAAAGGACGCTGACTTAGGGTGGACGAAAGGGGTGCCAATTATCGTTAATACAGCGAAAAAAGCAGATAAAAGGGTGCCACGATAAATATCGTTAACAACATGAGAACATTATAGTTTTTAAAGTATGTTATCGTTTTAGAAGCTTGCAACTTTATAGTTTTTGTCATATTATTTTGTTTATATTTACAAATTTTACGTTATTAAAGATATTATCGATACTACGTGTAAAAGGGTGTTTCTGCAGAGGGAGTGGTTAGGGTTAGGCATCACCAGGGGGAGTGGTTAGGGTTAGGCACCACCCGGGCGTCGGTTAGTTTTAGGCAACACCAGGGAGTTGGTTGTTATTAGGGTTAGGCACCACCCGGGGGTGGTTAGGATAAGGCGCCACCAGGGGAATGGTTAGTTTTAGGCACCACCAGGGGAGGGTTCTGTGTGAGGGTAAGGTTGGGTTAAGCTGTATTGATGAATTACATAACAATATTTAACATGAATATATTTTCGTTATTATTTCTTGTCTGTTTTTACAACGGTATTTATCGTTAACGAAGCTTGACAACGATGTTGATCGTTATCAGATTTCGCTAATAACCAGCGCCATTTCGTTAGCAACTAGGGCCCTTTTTTCATGCACGCAGAAGAAGGTTTATTAGCCAAAAGCTTACTTTTTGTTTTCCTCTAAATTAGCCAATAAATGTCATCATCCTGCTTCACAACTTTGCGCTTTTACCGATGGCTGACACGGTACAACACTCTACTGCTTCTTTTTTACAAACCCAGAAAACATTTTTCTTTCCTTATTCACCTTTTATTATAAAAAAAAACACTCCTCAGAAATGGCTCCATTTCTGAGACAGATAGTCTCTGGGATTGAGCGGCGATGGGGAGGACAGACAATGGCGATCATAAAGTCTCTGGAGCAGCTAATGAAAAAGCGTCCCCGAGTCAGTGCCGGCAATGTAATCCAATCACAAAGTAAATAAAGCAGCATGGAGGGGGGCGCATGTCACTCCACGTTTAATGCCGGGGTTCAGGCAACGCAGGGAAGAGCCGTCATTGTGCAAAGATCCTATCAATTCAAATTCATCTTCTGTAAATGGACAGACTTCAGCCATATATCGCTGTGTCTCCCGCCAGGCTTATTACAGATAGATGATCCCAGGTGAACGCCGGGAAGAGACTATGACATTTATTGTCTGGAATAGCTTGAGAAACAGAAGTATAAACAACAGTGATAGGATAAGTCAAGAGCTGTTCTAAGTGTCAGGTTTTGTCTAAACTAAAGGTGGCCATACACGAGGCAATGGCCACCAGATTGAACCTCTGAGAGATCCCTGTCTGATCAAATCTAATCAGAGAGGGATCTATTAAGGTGGCCATACATTTAGTGTGGGCAGTACGGTGGCGTGGCGGTTAGCACTCTTGCCTTGCAGCGCCGGGTCCCTGGTTCCAATCCAAGCCAGAGCGCTATATGCACACTTGTATATTAGCCCCTTGTCTCCATCTCCGTGGGTTTCCTCCGGGCACTCTGGTTTCTTCCCACATCCCAAAAACAAACAGATAAGTTCATCAGCCTCCCCCTGAATTGGCCCTAGACTACAATACATACACTACACGATACATACATAGACATATGACTATGGAAGGGATTAGATTGTGAGCTCCTCTGAGGGACAGTTAAGTGACAAGACAATATACTCTGTACAGCGCTAGGGAATATGTTGGTGCTATATAAATACTAAAGCTCTATATCATGTAGTGTATGTATCATAGTCTAAGGCCAATTAAGGGGGAAGATAGAATCAAAAGAAAAGATAGAATAGGTTGCAAGAATCTGCCACTGGTGTAACGAGAACAGGCTGGTCCTAAACACCAGAAAACCTGTCAAGATGATCATTGATTCCTAAAATAAAGCATGCCTCCCCCCAACCCACCTCCAATCTTTATTGATGGAAATAAAGTTGAAAGAGTCCCCTGTGTCCGACTCCTGGGAAAAACCATCTCCAACGACCAACACCGCCTCCACACAAAGGAAAGCCCAGCAGACGCTATTTTTCCTCCGCCAACTGAAGAAGTTCGGTATGGCCCAAAAACTTCTGACGAGCTTCTACTCCACCACAATTGAATCTCTTCTCTGCTCCTCCATCTTGGTCTGGTTTGTGTCTGTCGCTGGCAGTTCCTCCGCCAGCGACAAACACAAACTGCAGAGGGTCATTAGTTCAATGGAGAGAATCTTTGGGAAACCACATCCCCCTCTGGATCTCCTCTACAACTCCAGACTGCACTCCAGAGCACTGAGGACCGCCAATGATCCCTCTCACGCAGGTCAACCAGGGATGGTTCTAGACTTTTTGCCGCCTGATGCAAACTTGTGAGAAACCGTTGCCCCCCCCCCCCTGGAGGAGGTAGCAGGCAGGAAGGGGGTATTGGGCACAGCGACGGCGGGGGGGGGTGGGGGGGAGGGAGGTCGGACCCCCCTCCCTCACCTGGGTCCCCCAATCTGCACTCCCCCTCTGGCTTCTAAATGCAGCAGCGTATTAATACCAGGCAGCGGGCGGGAATGACTCATCTGTTCCGCGTTCCAGCGTGCGTTCCACTGTCGTCACTTCCTGCAATGCCGTCTACTTACAATACAGTGGGCGGCATTGCAGGTAGTGACGAGAGTGGAACGCACGCTGGAACACAGAAGAGGTGAGTCAGTCATCCCCGCCCACTGCCTGGTATTAATACGCTGCTGCATTTAAAATCTACAAGGGGAACACAGATCGGGGGACCCAGGTGAGGGAGTGGGGGGTCCGACCCCCCCTCCCGCCCAATACCCCCTTCCTGCCCACTACCCCCTCCAGCTCGGCGGCCCCCCCACACTCACGGCCAATTGGGTGCGTCCCCTGGACTTTGCCGCCTGAGGAACCCGCCTCATGGGTGAACCGGCCCTGATGCCAACGCTTCTTCAGTTGGCTCCCTTCAGGCCGGAGGTATCAGTTCATCTCCACCAGGACCTCCAGACTGAGGAACAGATTCTTCCCCTCAGCTCAGCTGTTGACTTTCTGAACTCTCTCCACGCACTCCCTTCCCCACTTGCACTAATGCACATTGCATATACAGTAGTTGCGCTCAAGTTCTTGTGATAAAATTGCTTTTGTGTTTTTCAAATTGATGTGTTTTTTTTTTTTAGTTTGTTTGTTTTTTGTGAATTATGCCACGCTGCTTCTCTCCTCCTTTTTGACGTTTTCTGTGTGTCCTATGCTATACTTGAAACCTGTACTCCCCATGCCCATTTCCGGGCACAACCCAGTGGTGCTTGGCAAAATAAAGATTCTGATTTATCTGTATGTTTTTTGGGGGGATGTGGGAGGAAACCAGAGTGCCTGGAGGAAACCCGTCCAGACACAGGAATAAGATACAAATTCCATGTTGCCTGCTATGTCACCGTGCTCCTACTGACTGTGATTTTCCCCAATCGCTCAGGGAATGAGTCATGTTGAATGGCCCCCGTCTGCAGAGCGCAGCTCCATATTGATGCGTCTGAGTGGCAGCTGACCGAGAAGCCTCATCATATACTGAAACGCATCTCATATGTCGGGAAAGCGCCGGACACGCCCACACCAAATTGATTTAGACTTGACTTGATTAAAGCGGGTCAGGAAAGACGCAGACACACTATAGTTAATCATTTAATATGTCATCTGCAAATTGATTGCTTCAATCTAGGTTATCTCATTATTGATTCATAGTTCCTATCAACAGAAGATGTTTGATAAGGATCCCCGGGAGATTTTAATCATTTTTTTGCATATGATGAAAACCTCGTTTTAACATTAGATGTCTCCTTTTTTTCCACTACTTAAAGGGGAACAGTGATGTCTGCCTGAGAAATGTTCAGTAAAACTTAAAGATAAACTCCAACCAAGAATTGAACTTTATCCCAATCAGTAACTGATACCCCTTTTTACATTAGAAATCTATTCCATTTCACAAACAGACCATCAGGGGGCACTGTATGGCTGATATTGGGGTGAAACCCCTCCCACAAAGAAACTCTGAGTACGTACTCTTGGCAGTTTCCTGTCTGTGAACCCTGCTGCATTGTGGGAAATAGCTGTTTACAGCTGTTTCCAACTGCCAAAAAAGCATGCAGCAGCTACATCACCTGCCAACAGTAAAAATTTCACCATGTAATAAATGTCAGAATGTAAATCAGGGATTTAAAAGATTTTACAATGGGCAAACACTGACTAAATCATTTATACATAATTATTGTAAAAATGAAGCACTTTTTTTTATTACATTATTTTCACTGGAGTTACCCTTTAATATGTTATGGCTATCAAAGGTGCGTACACAAATGTGATTGATGTCGCCAGTCGGGGACCAGGATCCCCTTGGGCAACATCGCTAGCCCGAAGTGCACAGACACGTGTCAGCTGAGTATCTGATAACGTGCTGTGTTGCTATGCGGGAGGGGGGAAGGGGCGGGGGTGCTGGGCTGAGGTATGACGAGCGGAGCGTGCATAACATCACACGGCAGGAGGGAGAGAGGTGTGAACAATAGATTCTGACGGAATTGGGAATCCCCTTCCAAAACAAATCAGTCACTCTCCAACCTTTAAAAGAGGAACGGTCGCGAAAATCTTAAAATTTAAAGCACATACAAATAGGAAGTACATTTTTCCCAGAGTAAAATGAGCCATAAATTACTTTTCTCCTATATTGCTGTCACTTACAGTAAGTAGCAGTAGAATTCTGACATTACTGACAGATTTTGGACTAGCCCATCTTCTCATAGGAGGGTTCTCAGGGTTTTCTTTATTTTTAAAAGCACTGAATGGCAGTTGCCCCGTCCAACTGCCAAAATAGTGTGCAGCGAGCAGGGAGGCTGGCCAGCAGCTTTGTATAAATCATTTTCAGGGAATGTCTTTATAAAGAATAAAGGCCATACTGAGAATCCCCCATGAAGAGATGGTCTAGCTCAAAACCCGGTAATATCAGATTTCTACTACCTACTGTAAGTGACAGCAACATAGGAGATAAGTAATCTATGGCTCATTTGACTCTGGGAGAAGTGTACTTCTTATTTGTATGTGTTTTAAATTTTACAATTTTCACAACAGTTCCTCTTTAAGCCCTCCCTCAAAACTCATTATTTTTTCAAATAGCCATACGTCTGACTAAGGCCATTCCCTTTCAACTTCTAGCCAAGTCGTGCTTGCTAAATATAACTTAAAGGAATACTATCGATTGAAACGACTTTTTTTTTAATACTCTATATTAGTGTACACATTACCACTAGTGCTAGGGGAATTTTATTTATTCAACCAGGTCTCTCTCTCACTATCCCTGCTTAAAAATTCATTTCTCACACAGCTCATAGTAGTTTGGGTCACCCTGAGCTGCTTGGTTACTCTGTCACACAGCTCACAAATATATTTCACTGTGTCACTCACAGCATGCAGCAGACATGAGGAGAAACAGGCTGATCTGAGGCTGTAATATTGCTGGAATATAACAAGCTATAACACTAGTCTTTGTTTACACTCAGACTGGCTGCCTGCTTGAGGTGATCCACTCCAGGCTGCATCCACTTTACAAGCTGCTGAGAGGGGCAGACCACTGTCTACAATTAGCATTATTAGTATCCTTATCAGTCAAGAGAAGCAAAGATAATAAACACACATTGCTAGAATCTTTAAAGCCGCATCTACACGAGTAGATGCGGCTGCGATGCTCCTTATCAATCGAGCCGCTGATGCGGCTCGATTGATAAGATCCGACAGGATGGATCTCCGCACCGCCGATTCCCTGCTCGATCCCCGCGAGGGGACAATGGCAGGGAATCGTGCGGGAGATAAGCGGCGCCGGCGGGGACAAGCGGGCACGAGCGGGGAATCGAATGTGGCGCGCGAGCGGGGACGCGGCGGGCACGCGGAAGAGGCGATCCGGCGGCTAATCGAGCCGCCGGATCGCTGCAATGTCCCATGGTGTAGATGGGGCTTTACCCCTTACCACCATATCAACAAGATTCTTTCAGCAAGGTGATAATTAAACAATAAACTGAAGAGTTGATAGCAACTCCCCTGTGCAGAGACATGGTCTAGCCCTCTGGGAGCTCAGTATTTAGATACATTTTGTATCCAACACTGACGCCAAAACTGACGAGGATTTTACAGCTGAGAGGAACAGCTGTGTGAGGAATCAAATTACTCCTAGTACTTGCCCTAATGTGTGCTACAACATACAGCATTTCAAAATAAATGCATACATCGATAGTATTCCTTTAAAAACACACATCCTGTTCCTTTAGATCATAAGCTCATAAGGGCAGAGCTTTCTCCCCCTTTGATGTTTTGGAATTTGCTATACATTTTGATCATCATGTTACATTTGTCTCTATAATTACTATGTCTACCAATCCTGTATTATGTTCCAGTTTTTATATTTTGTGTATACCATTGTCTACATTATGATGTACTCCATGTTTGTCTTTTTTATTAGTGTGTAGATCGGCATGGAAAATGTTGGCACTTTATAAATCAATTATTGTTATTTTATTTATATAGCACCAACATCTTCCGTAGCGCTGTTCATAGGACAAAACAAAAACAAATAGACATGAGAAATACAAGACACTGTACAGTCATGACATTGAATAGTAGACATACAGATACATACATAGTTGATGTGTAGTTGGTACATGGTAGAGTGACCAGATTTTTGTAGGCTCAACCTGGGACAGGGTGAATTGGGGGGGGGGGGGGGGGCGCCGCACCGAAACATAGGGGGTGCGGCGCGCGCAATGCGCCGCGCCGAAAAATTTGGTGTCTGCAGCGCGCTCGAAAAATGGGCGTGGTCATGACATTCTATGGGCGGAGCTAACAGAATGATGCAACAGCGAGGCATAAGAAAGAAGTGTTTACGCCGTGATGTGGTCAAACGTGGATTCACATCATAGGTGTGCAGAAACTGTGTGATGCTATTTAATAGTATGCCATAACCCCAAAGCAGCAAACACAGCCAACTATGACCATTAAATAATAAATGCAGCAACAGTTACCCCAGACACCACAAAATAAACGCAATGGGCAACATTTCAGCACAAAATAATCGCATTGCGGGCAACATGTCAGCATAAAATAAACGCAATGGGGGCAAACATGTCAGTACAAAATAAACGCAATGGGAGCAAACATGTCAGTACAAAATAAACGCAATGGGAGCAAACATGTCAGTACAAAATGAACGCACTGCGGGCAAACATGTCAGTACAAAATAAACGCACTGCGGGCAAACATGTCAGTACAAGATAAACGCACTGCGGGCAAACATGTCAGTACAAGATAAACGCACTGCGGGCAAACATGTCAGTACAAGAAAAACGCACTGCGGGCAAACATGTCAGTACAAGATAAACGCACTGCGGGCAAACATGTCAGTACAAGATAAACGCACTGCGGGCAAACATGTCAGTACAAGATAAACGCACTGCGGGCAAACATGTCAGTACAAAATACACGCAATGCGGCCAAACATGTCAGTACAAGATAAACGCACTGCGGGCAAACATGTCAGTACAAAATACACGCAATGCGGCCAAACATGTCAGTACAAGATAAACGCACTGCGGGCAAACATGTCAGTACAAAATACACGCAATGCGGCCAAACATGTCAGTACAAGATAAACGCACTGCGGGCAAACATGTCAGTACAAAATACACGCAATGCGGCCAAACATGTCAGTACAAGATAAACGCACTGCGGGCAAACATGTCAGTACAAAATACACGCAATGCGGCCAAACATGTCAGTACAAGATAAACGCACTGCGGGCAAACATGTCAGTACAAAATACACGCAATGCGGCCAAACATGTCAGTACAAGATAAACGCACTGCGGGCAAACATGTCAGTACAAAATACACGCAATGCGGCCAAACATGTCAGTACAAGATAAACGCACTGCGGGCAAACATGTCAGTACAAAATACACGCAATGCGGCCAAACACTTCACCTGCAAGAAAAGGCATTTACTCACCTGGCAGAAGACGTCCCCTCACACAGGGGTTAGTAGGTAAGCCAGTATGCCTTCAGTGCTGCTTATAGCAAATTATAGACTTATCTGAACAGGTGTGTTTTCAGAGTACGTTTGAAGGTTTCCAGGTTTGGGGCATGATTGATGGACCAGCTGAGGGAGAGAGTTCCAAAGGAGGGGGACAGCCCATGAGAAGTCCTAGATGCGAGAGTGAGAGGAGGTCACCTCCTCCTCTTAATAATGATCAGTGGTGGCTCCAGCTTCAATTTTTCTTGGGGGGAGGGGGGGGGGGTCATAAAGGGGGCACTGTGGCTGGCTGATGAGGCCTATTTGAGTGATCAAAGTCATTGTTTGTATAGCAAGCTTTAGATATTTTTTGCCTAAATGATAGGAACCAAATGTAAGCATCACAAACAGAACTCAGAGGCTTTTAATCAAAGCTGTTTGTCCAAATGATGGTGCTGTTATTGAAGAAAAGTTACCCACAGATGTACTTGGCTTTTTTTTATTTTACTTAAGATTCTCTTTAATCCTTACGTGCTAGCAGGCTGTTCCTTTGTGGACAGATCACAGACAAATCATTCCAGCCCCCAGCCTGTGTCTCACAACTCTAGAAGCAAGGGGAGGGGGACGAGGGAGGAGGGAGAGAAACACTGTGTGTGTGATTCCTTATCTTAGTAGCTAAGCATTGCTGGAGACTAGAGAGTGTATTTTACAGACAGGAAGGATTATTATCCTGATTCAAAACTTCCTGTCTGTAAAATACAAGCTCTAGTTTATTGAATAATTTTAAAAGTAAGCTTTCAGCTTGTAAGCCTTCTTCCGACTCTATTCCTGCTGACTGACAATGTTAGGACATACAATCAGAAGGAGGTAGGGATATCTTGTTTTTGCAAATATAATGCTGGGTACACAAGATGCAATTTCCCGCCCGATCCTTGGGTCGATCGATTATTTCCAACATGTCAGATTGGCTCCCGATCGATAAAGCAATCAATTTTGCACACTTAGCAATAGAAAATCGATTGCTTTGTTGATCAGGAGCTGATCGGACATGTCGGAAATAATCGATCGACCCGTCGATCACGCTAGAAATTGCATTGTGTGTACCCAGCATAAGTGTCATCTAGATACATTAATTACAAGGGATCTTGCAAGGATTGTGAGGTGTTTGTGGTAAATAGATAAGACCCTTGGTTTACTCAATGCCTTCATAGACTCAGGCTGACATGGAGAGTTTTTTCTCAGACCCTATCCTGCTCAGTATATTCTGCTGGAGCCTGGAAACAGTTAACTGTATGTTACTGAGCGGGGGAAGGGGGGCACAGTGATTCCCAGGGGGGGGGGGGCAGTACCCCAGCCTACCCCAGAATTGCACCACCCATGATAATAATAATCATGAAAGAACCGGAATTGCCCTTTAACCTTTTATGCCACGCGGACGTGAGCCTCAAGTCCGCAGCGGCAGCTGCTACAGCCGCAGGGACGCCCTAGTCACGTCTCTGCAGTTGGGGGTGCTTTGCGGGTGATTGTGCGGGCAAATGCCCGCAATCGCTATGGTTCTGGTAGCAGGGGGTTTGGCTGCAGGCGACAAAAGTCCCCTGTGCCAATCCGTACATGTACACTGAGAATAAACACTGTTTTTGTTCAAAAACAGTGATTATTCTTAAATAGAGCCACCCGCTTCCTTCCGCCGCTTTCCGCCGCTGATCGTTACATTTATAAATATTAATCTCTCTGCAGGCCACCGTGATAGCAGACTTCCATTTAAGCCTGCGTCACTTCCCTAGTTACAATGTAGCAACACATTGATTCCTATGTACATCCTATACTTATACGCTAATAGGATTTGCTCAGCGGGGACATCTTATGACCAAATAGTAAAATTACACCTACTGACTTTAGGGAATGAAAAAAAATTAATATGTATGTCAAGAGGGCATATTATTATAAATTTATGGGCTAAAAATTAGCGATGGATGTAAAACTGAAAAAATGTACCTTTATATCCAAATAAAATATTGTCACCATGCATTATACTAGAGATATAATTTTAACGTTGCAATAACGGGCAAATAAAATGTGTGGATTTCTAATTATGGTAGCATGTGGTAAACCATAATGGCCGAAAACTGAGAAATAATGATTTTTTTCAATTTTTTTCTTAATTATTCCTGTTAAAACGCATTTAGAATAAAATAATTCTTAGCATAATGTACCACCCAAAGAAAGCCTAATTGGTGGCGGAAAAAACAAGGTATAGATCATTCCATTGTGATAAGTAGTGATAAAGTTATTGAGGAATGAAATGAATGAAAGGGAGGAGCGCTGAAATGGGAAAATTCCTCTCATCCATAAGGTGAGAAATACCTGTGGGCTGAAATGGTTAATGAGGATATAGCAATACATATCAGGTATAATATCTCCTCAAGGGGTTTTCCTGTAACTGAGCTCTCCTGAATATGATTGCGTGTGTTCCTGTGTAGAACAGAGATTAGATTGTAAGCTCCAGTGGGACAACAATCAGCATAAGCCGCTCTTGTGTACTCGGTGGAGGAGTGTGCTGGGCATATATAGAAACGCCTGAATCCTGGATGAGATTTTACAATGACATAAAAGCACAGATGGCGGACGCATGAGATATAAGCCAGTGCGGATTTCGGTCTCCCATATCGCCGCGCATTATAAAATCTATCTTTCTGTCCTGCCTTCCGCTGGCTCTTTCCGAAGGAGTCGCTTCTCGTCAAGGAGAATGGAGCAAGGTCATGTGTGTGAGGGTGGATTAGATATAGTCTGCCTCCAGCTCGACTTCCCTTCATTCAGGAACAATAAACTCTGGTGTGGGGGGGACTCAGCGCATTCCTCTAACTAATAGAAGCCATAACTTTACCAAGACTGAAATACACATCCGCAGGACTGCCACTGTCACCTCGCGCTTTGGCAGAGAGGAGGCATTTATATGTTTTGATAATACATCTCCTTCAAGGCATCCAATTTATTCTGGTATAATTGTTACTTTGCTTACACAGGAGCCTGGTGACACACCGATGAATCAAGACTCTGACCCGGCGCCGACTACCGAGACCTGTCCGGTCTGCTCAGGAGGAAGAAACTCTCACTGGTCGGCTGGGGCAGATAGGCAACGCCGCTAAAGTGCACTATAGAGAGGACGATTTGAAGAAGCGAGATACTGGCACTCAGAAATGGATTAAAGAGGAACTTTGTCCTAAACAAACATACTGTCATTAAGTTATATTAGTTATGTTAATTAAAATAAATAGGTAATATAATCTCTTACCCACCCTGTTTTAAAAGAACAGGCAAAGGTTTGTGATTTCATAGGGGCAGCCATCTTTTTGGTTGAAAGGAGGTGACAGGGAGCATGAGACACAGTTCCAACTGTCCTGTGTCCTGATCACCCCTCCCAGCTGCTAGGCATCAGAAATCCCATCATGCTTTGCACAGCATCAGGGGAAAAATGTCCAGGCAGTTTTCTTTGATGGGGCGGAGCTTAGCTTCTAAGCCACTAAAAATTAGGCTTGGGTATGAAAAGCAAAGTTCTGATACTGTGAAACTGTTAAAGAAACACCAAGCCTTTTCAATGCTGCTGAGTAGATTTTTAGTCTGGAGGTTCACTTTAAGATGAAATGGGGCCTGAGCCAGATTTACAGCTCAGGAGCCTATAGGCACAGGCATTCTGGCGCCCTAACCTACGCCCCTTAACTCAGGCCACACCCCCATATTAGGTAGGTATCCCTCCTCCCCTGACTAGGTAGCCAGATTTAACTTTTTCCTATTTTCGGCAGTAGATATGCCCCCCTCCCCCCCCAGTATAGGAAGCCAGATGTGCCCCACACATCAGTATTAAGTAGTCTCCCCCCCCCCCCCCAATAGGTAGGGGGACATTTGAGGAGTGGAGCTGCCTCTCCTACATAAGGGGCTTGTAGGCACCAGCCTACAGTGCCTTATGGTAAATCCGGCCCTGAATGGGGCCCTAGACAATATAGCTGATTTTTCCCACTGCTGATGGCCACCTGGCTTATTTAGTAAGATTTGGTGGTGGTGGAGGTGGTGGGGTAGAATCCACTAGGCCCCTGGGCTTTCTAAAGACGCTAAGCAACTGCCTAGGGTTGCCTTGTGGATGATCCGGCTCTGCTGGCACTTGACAATGCCACAGGCAGGGTCCTTACATAGAGCTTAAATACCTGTGCTCATGGTGAGGTACAGCATGATTCTTTAGGAAAGACATTAGTTAAAAGTTCCAAACTTTATTCAGCCATCAATGGGTTAAAAGCACACTATAGACACAAACAGAAAAGCAGTGAGGGTACAAACAGCAGCACGACAGCTGTTATGCAGTAAAGTTCTGGTTCGTCGGAGGACCGCTATATACGGCCTCTGACAAAGCGGACCTTCACCACGTAACAGCTGTCAGGTTGCTGTTCTCATTGCTGTCCTCTTTATGTCTTTAATGTGCCTTTTACCCATTGGTGGATGCCTGTTGCTACTGTAACCCGTACTGCTGTATACTGTATATCTGTATGTGCTGTGTTTGTTTGTTTCCTAGTTAGTTACTTAGCTAGCCACATTTTTTTTAGCTGTCTGTGTAAGCTAGCCCTAATATAGTTCACCAAGGCAAGGCCTCATTCAATGTGGATCACAGAACCAGTCTTCAAACCATCCTACCATTTTCAAAAACAAATTACAACCAGGACTTTGCTTTTGACCTGATGAAGACAGTTGAGTCTCACAAAACACTTTGTATGCCCAAGTGCTAAGTGACATTAATACTGGCGGTAAGGCCATACTTATGCCTAGGCTAGTAGTACACACAGCAGATGGTAGTAGCATGTGTACAGTGGCCAACCCTATGCTAGAAGCTATGATTACCTAATGCCCACTGCTTCTTAGGATAGGGTCAATAAGTATTAGAATAATCTTCTGATTGATGCAAGCAACTTGAATCTCATTAGTTGGCACCAGTGGCCTACCTAGGGAATTTGACACCCGGTGATGATTATCTAAAGACACATACCTCTCCCCTCCCCCCCCAAAAAAACCCCTACCAATTTTTTTTATAGGAGGGTTGATGTGTTGATGTGCCGAGCGCGTCGCTGCAAATTTGGGGGGGGGGGGGGGGGGGAGAGAGTTGTGTCAGGATGTGGATGGAGCTAACTGTTATGAAACTGTGTTCTCTATACAGTGCTGCAGAAGATGTCAGTGCTATATAAGTACACAATGATACTATGTTAGGACATTAGACTAGGACTATGGTACGATTAGATTGTGAGCCCCTCTGAGGACAGTCAGTGACATGACTATGTACTCTATAATGTGCTGCAGAAGATGTCAGTGCTATATAAGTACACAATGATACTATGTTAGGACATTAACCACTTTGTCCTCCTTGACGTATAAAAACGTCAAGGAGGACAGGCACGCTCCCGCGCGCTCCCGCGGCCGATCGCGCGCGTGCACGCGCACTCCCGGCCGCGGAGTCGGTAGCCACGGAATCAATGTATCGGGCTGGGGAGCCCGATCATTGATTCCTCTCCCCCGCTGAAAAAGCGACATCTTCTCTCGGAAGCTTCGCTCTTTCTGAAGCTGTGTCCCTCTAAGCGTACATTGTACGCTTAGAGTGACGTCATGTAAAAAAAATCGAGATTGCCATCTTGTGGCCAAAATGTAAAACTACATGTAAATGCCCAAAAACATTACAATACACCAATATTTCCCCAAATAAAACACTTTTAAAACCCACCCTCCCAAAAATGCCCACATAAAATGTTTAATAAAAAAAAACAAAAAAACATTACTATAAAAAAAACAAAAACACATAAATATTTACCTAAGGGTCTAAACTTTTTAAATATCTATGTAAAGATGAAATATTTCTCTCTATTTTTTTTTTATAAGCTTGTAAATAGTGATGTATGCAAAACGGAAAAAATGCTCTTTTATTTCCAAATAAAATATTGTCGCGATACATTGTGATAGGGACATAATTTAAATGGTGAAATAACCGTGACAAATGGGCAATAACAATACGTGGGTTTTAATTATGGAGGCATGTATTATTTTAAAACTATAATGGCCGAAAACTGACAAATAATGATTTTTTTCATTTTTTTTCTTATTCTTCCTGTTAAAATGCATTTACAGTAAAGTGGCTCTTAGCAAAATGTACCCCCCAAAGAAAGCCTAATTGGTGGCGGAAAAAACAAGATATAGATCAGTTCATTGTGATAAGTAGTGATAAAGTTATAGGCTAATGAATGGGAGGTGAACATTGCTCGGATGCATAAGCTGAAAACGACTGAGATGTTAAGTGGTTAAGCCGCATCTACACGAGTAGATGCGGCCGCGATGCTCCTTATCAATCGAGCCGCTGATGCGGCTCGATTGATAAGATCCGACAGGACGGATCTCCGCACCGCCGATTCCCTGCTCGATCCCCGCGAGGGGACAATGGCAGGGAATCGTGCGGGAGATAAGCGGCGCCGGCGGGGACGAGCGGGGAATCGAATGCGGCGCACGCGCAGCGAGCGGGGACGCGGCGGGCACGCGGAAGAGGCGATCCCTGCAATGTCCCATGGTGTAGATGGGGCTTTAGGCTATGACTACAGTATGATTAGATTGTGAGCCCCTCTGAGGACAGTCAGAAAAGGTGGACATATGAAAGAGGGTGATGCATAGGAGGAGGGGTAGGAGATGTAGAGGCACAAGACAGAGAGCCTGGTGGGAGAAGAGAAATGGCAGGAAGACCTCAGGACTGGAGACATCACCAGTGCTGTTTGGCTGTCAGCACCTGTATCCAGTGGCGTAGCTAAGGAGTTGTGGGCCCCGATGCAAGTTTTACAATGGGGCCCCCCAAGCACTCTATACATAGCAATTGATACGGCGCACCAAAACCTGCCAACAGGCCCGGATTTCAGGGAAGGTCACAGAGGCCATGGCCTAGAGCGATAAAAATTAGCAGGGCGCAGGACTTGGAGAGATAAGAGGTCACATGTCAAAGTAAATCACCACTCCTGCTTTGCTCTGGTCTGCCTGAATTCCAGAGATCCCTGCACTCCTGTACGCATGTGCACAGGAGCCGAGGGAGTGTTATGGGTATGTGTACTTGACAAGTGCTGCTGAGTGCTCATACATGAGCATCATTTCTGAAGTATGCAAGCCCAGAACACCATCACCTGCTGTGCATGCAGACAGGAGCGCAAAATTACATGGAGTGGACAGAGCATGCACTGCTTCTTTGTTGAACGGGGCAAAGCAGCAAAACAGAGGGGGGCCCGTTCAAACTAGTCAGAGTTGGACAGAATGGGGGGGGGGGGGGGGTTGGTGACAGCTGGCCTAGGGCGCTGGAAAGTACAAATCCGGCCCTGCCTGCCAATGGCAACTACAGTGTCAGAGGTGCAAGTAGGGGATGGGGAGCAGTTTGTTAATAATTACCACTAATCAAAGTATCTATAGAAGTGATTATTATGAGCACAGGACCAATAGAGAGCTAATACTGTAGTTGAGGGAGGGCCCTTCAGGGCCCCGATGCGGTGGCTACCTCTGCAACCCCTATTGCTACGCCCCTGCCTGTATCACTGGCTTCTGCAATAGCAGACTGTCCTGAATTATTGATTAATTGCTGTGATCAGGATAAATAATCAATAGTCCAGGGCACTCTGGTATTACAATAAGCCAGTGCACATGGTTACTAATGACAGGAAACTTCTGAAGCATTAAACATCCTGTACCTCTCCCTGCTTATGTCTCAGCTGCTGCACAGCATAGCACAGCTCCTGGACATAAAAGAGGTGTTGCTATATACAAAAGAGGTGGGGAGAAACACATGAAAAAGGGAAACATGCTCAAGGGAGCTGTTCATGAAAGAGAGGGACTGCTTTGCATGGATGATACACATGGAAAAGGGGGCTGCACATAGAATGGGAGGGGTTGCAGTACATGGATATACATGGAAGGGGGACTGCACATGGAATGGGAGGGGTTGCAGTACATGGATATACATGGAAGGGGGGCTGCACATGGAATGGGAGGGGTTGCAGTACATGGATATACATGGAAGGGGGGGCTGCGCATGGAATGGGAGGGGTTGCAGTACATGGATATACATGGAAGGGGGGGCTGCACATGGAATGGGAGGGGTTGCAGTACATGGATATACATGGAAGGGGGGCTGCACATGGAATGGGAGGGGTTGCAGTACATGGAAATACATGGAAGGGGGGGCTGCACATGGAATGGGAGGGGTTGCAGTACATGGAAATACATGGAAGGGGGGGGGCTGCACATGGAATGGGAGGGGTTGCAGTACATGGATATACATGGAAGGGGGGCTGCACATGGAATGGGAGGGGTTGCAGTACATGGATATACATGGAAGGGGGGCTGCACATGGAATGGGAGGGGTTACAGTACATGGAATGGGAGGGGTTGCAGTACATGGATATACATGGAAGGGGGGGCTGCGCATGGAATGGGAGGGGTTGCAGTACATGGATATACATAGAATGGGGGGCTGCACATGGAATGGGAGGTGCGCTTCTGCACAAGAAAGGGGAGACACAACACACTTGGCCTAGGGGCACAACAAGTATAAATCCAGCCTTGTATGTGTTCTTACACTTGTCTTATTTTATGAACAAGCCTGTTCCTTATACATTTGTGGCTATGCTACTCTACTTGGAGATCTAGTTAAACTTTTATTGTCTAGTTCCTGAGTTCCTCCAGGGACTGGTCCCTGTTGCCCAGCTGTCTGCGCAAGTGAATGATGGAATGGCCCCCGAGTTGCACAGCCCCCCAGTCCCGCGCCCCGCTGCTCGGGCGTTTGGCGAGCCGACATTTTGTTAAATCATTCAGACTTACTTTGGGGATAATTAACTTGTAGTGTTTGAGAGTTAAGATATTCCTCATGCTGGGTCACATGACTGGAGTAACTATTAAAACTTCAACCACTATTATTTAAAATGTATTTTCTCATTAAAACACATCCTTAGTGGTTACATAAATGAGCGTAATGTGAATAATTTATGATGCATTAGGCACAGTAGCAGCACAGACACAGTTAAGATAGGACAAGCTGAAATATCTCCATTCTCATAACTTTCTAATACATTTAACATGGTCCTTGTAAATCAGCTTCACTCCATTATACATGCTAAACTGTTTGTTGATTATGCCTAGTCTGCACAACAAACCGCCACTTAAAGGGGCTCTTTGGGCCAACGGAAATGGACAGTATTTACAGTAAGATCATATAGATGCTGTGCTAAAGCATTTTCTTTATACCCAGGGCTGGATTTAAGCCAAGGCCACATAGGCCATGGCCGAGGGCGCCACAAGATCAAGGGCAGGTGGGCAGCAGGCTATCTATATGGAACAGGGCAGGGTCATCTGGCTTCTAATACTAGAGGGAAGGGGGGAGAGGTCATCAAAGGAGGGGGGTCATCAGGCTGTTCTTAACTGGAGTTTAACTTGCTGGCGTGCTTTCACCCTTACTTGCTGCTCCTGTGTGGACAGATGACAGACAAATCATTCCAGCTCCCAGCCTATGTCTGACGACTGTACAAGCAAGGGTATTGGGAAGAGGCAGGAGGTAGAGAAGTTAAGCATTGCTGGAGACTAGAGCTTGTATTTTACAGACAGGAAGTTTGGAATCCTGTTGACTGACAATGTTAGAACATACAAGAAGGAGGTAGAGAGATTTGTGAGGTATTTGTGGCAAATAGATAAGATCCTTGGTTTACTTAATGCCTTCATAGACTCAGACTGACATGGAGAGTTTTTTTACAAGCCATATCCTGTTCACTGTACGCTGCTGGAGCCTGGAAACAGTTAACTGTTTGTTGCTGAGCAGGGGGGCACTCAGGAGAGACACAGTGATTCCCATGGGGGGGGTGGGGGGAGGAGGGAGGGGCAGTGCCTCAGTGTAGCGCTGCCTATGATTCCCACTTCAAGCACTGCTTTTTTATGTGCATTTAGCAGAGTGTTTGGGTGTTTTATTTTAATTAAGTAAATTTGTATTCATAAAAAAAAAATTGTAAAAAAAAAATCAGATTCTAATGGACTTAGAGATCACTTGCTCACACACAGCTAGTCTAAGCCACTCCCCCTTCAGTCACATGAGCATGCAGGAGAGAGAGTGAGTGCTGCTGTACACATACGGGATTATCAGCAGAGGCAGTCATTGCTGAGCTGACCTTAGCTGACTTTAATCTAGAGTGTATACAGGCCTAATGTGTAGCAGAGCTGGATTACATTAAACGTTTACATACCTGGGGCTTCCTCCAGCCCCATAGGCTCCGATTGCTTCCACGCCGCTGTCCTCAGTCTTCCTGCAGCTCCCTGTACTTCTGTCAGTCGGGCCAGTCTGCGTCTGACGTAAGAGAGGTGCGCTCTTTGCGTATCTCTCCAGTAGACGCTGGAGAGATATGTAGAGGGCGCACTTCTGTTCTCATGCGTAGACTGGCTCTGACTGACAGAAGTGCAAGGACCCGGTACCGGTGCTGCAGAAGCCTGAGGATAGCGGCGTGGGAGCAATCGGAGCATATCGGGCTGGAGGAAGCCCCAGGTATGTATAAAACATTTAATGTAATCCAGCTCTGAGTCCATTTAAAGTGGATCCAAGATGAAAAAATAACTATAACAAGTAACTTGTCTATATATCTTATCTAAAATTTATATAGATTACACAGTAAATCTAGCTGCAAACAGCTTCAACAGTATATGATTATTTTTTCCTGTGATCAAATGAGAGCAGCCATCTTTTGCTTGAAATCATTACACAGGCAAGCTGCTCCGCATCTCCTCTCCTCAGCCTGTGAACACTCCACACCTCTCTCTTCCCCTCTCCGCCCCCTTGCCTCTGAAATCTCTGGCTGGTAAGGCCTCCTCCTTCAGGAAAAGCCTCCTTTTCCCCAGACTGAGCTCCCATGAGCACTTGATACATGGGACTTAGAATGCCTAGTTGCTGGAGGAGCTGTGGGCGAGGCTTGCTTAGTTTATAGGGAATTAGGGTATTAAAACAACAAAAAAAGTATTTGGCTTGAGGAGTGCCCTATAAACTATATGTAAGGGGCGTAATCATGCAATGAGTAAAAGTTTATCTCGGATCCACTTTAAAGAGACTCTGTACCAAAAATTACAACGTTTTTTCTACCATCCTACAAGTTCCTAAAGCTGTTCTAATGTGCTCTGCCTTACTGCAGCACTTTCTACTATCACTGTCTCTGTAATAAATCAATGTATCTTTCCCCTGTCAGACTTGTCGGCCTGTGTCTGGAAGGCTGCCAACTCTTCTGTGCTGGTCTGTTTATGCACTGTCTCCAGGCCCCTCTATGCACACTCCAGTGTGTGTGTATTTACATAGGCCAGCAGAGTCTCTGCTATCTGATATCAGTGATAGAAGAGAGCTGGATAAAAATCCTCCTCTGTTAGGCTGTGAAAGTAGCTGGCTGACACATACTGAGGAATTACAAACACAGGCAGAGCTGTCTGCAGGAAGCCTGTAATGTTCAGTGCATGAGAGAAGCAGGGGACAGAAGGTAAACACACAAATGATCTTTTGAGATTCAAAAGGAAAGCTGTATACAGCCTGCTTGTGTATGGATGTATTTTCTATGTGTGGACATACTGTACATCAACCTACTTCCTGTTTTGGTGGCCATTTTGTTTGTTTATAAACAAACTTTTTAAAACTGTTTTTGACTACTTTTAATGCGGCGGGGAGCGGCGAAATTGTGACAGAGGGTAATAGGAGATGTCCCCTAACGCACTGGTATGTTTACTTTTGTGCGATTTTAACAATACAGATTCTCTTTAAGAATAGATTACTATCTGATACAATTTCAACAGGACAATGATTGATCAGCATAGCATATTGAGCCAGAGCTGATCAGTTTATGGCCAGTATGGAGGAGCTTTTAAAATGAAACGAGTCGGAACAGTGTGAGTGTTTAGATGCGGGCCGCAGCAGAGAGGGTTAACTTACCCTGATGCTGCCTCTGGTTGCAGCGTTCTATGCACCTCTACATCCTCCCGATATCTCCTCCTTCACAGCCAGAAAGGATGGGGACATATGCCCCTCTTTGCACCCCCATAGCTACGCCTCTGGGCCATAAGCCTATCATTCATGACTGCAGACTGGCTGGGAGGAGGAAGTGAGGAAGCATCTGTAGAATACTGAGAAGGGAATTCAAAACTGTGAATTGGTGCATCAGGTACTTTTTTTATTTCATTTTACAGAAACTTAACTTTTTTTTCTATAAAACTTTTTATGCATAATTTATTTAAACCGCTTTTCTATTAAATGCTTATAAACCCCCCCGTTCCTGAACTTTAAAGCTGGACTCCGGGCAGCGATGAAAAGGCCATTGGTCACTCTCTGCCCCCCCGCACGTCTCTAATATAACCTTCAAAGGTTCCGTACCTGCAGGTCCTCCCGCTGCACACGCTCACTCCGGGGCGGCTGTAAATCACTTACAATAATGACTTATTATTAACCTTATTTATGCCCGTGGTGGATCAGGACACAAAAGCAATCTCCAGCCCTCATTTGCAGCCGGACTACAGAAGAATGCTAATATTGATTATGAAGGCAGCTGCAATATTTTTTAAGCTGCTAATTGAGGTTCAGTATTGAAATGTTACTTACTGACTTAAATTAAAAGAAAATTAAAGTTTTAAATATGCAATAAGCCTAACGATCTTCCAATGCGTGTCTGTTTATGAAGAGTAGTGCGATACTTGTAAAACCAACATCAATAAGCGTTATAAAGAGTGGCTGATCGGTAGCCGGGGCGGGCTAATGAAAGTCTGCCCATTATATCCCCCCTTCCCCCGCCTCCTCTCCCCATCTATAAAAAACCCCAACCGATTGCATTTTCTGTATTAACTCTTTAACAGCCAAATGAAGTAAAACTTTATTTGGCTGCAGGGTCAAATATTTCCTGCCGCTGGTGAAGTGTGCATTCCCCAGCCTGGCAGGTTAGGCCGGGTATGCAGAGCGGGCAGCAGGGAGCTTTTATAGTTAGCTGTGGCTGGATTGGCTGTTTAATAACAGGACAATTTTTAGTGAACGATTGTATTTTTGATCAGATCAGATTATTCAGATAGTTCTGTACAAAAACAGGGAAGCTGGTGGGCTTAACCAGCCCTGGCTAATCAACTAATCGATCATTTCTTTATAGAAATAGTCGATCGGCGGAGCAAATTTTTTTTAAAGATACGATCTTAATTGGTTTAGATACGATCACAAGTTGGATTCTTTAAAGCAATCGATCGATTAAATACCATATTTTTTTTCTCGAGCTGAGCGATCCTATCAAAAATAAGCTAATTTGCTAAAAATTACACCGTTAATGGTCACCTGGAGATGTCAGGAAGAAATTAATGTTAGGAGTTACACTGGGTGAGGCTAACATGAGAAAGGCTTTATCCTAGGATACCTGATTGACATGGGACAGTGGCAAAAAGCTGATAAAAATACCATCACAAAGTCGTTAGGGGAAAATTGGTAACGGCATATTACCGACATTGCACGGCGACCACATCGATACTTGTCTTTTATCATAACCATCATGTGGCTAGATAGTGTGCTGGTTAAGGGCTCTGCCTCTGATACAGGAGACCAGAGTTCAAATCTTGGCTCTTCCTGTTAAGTAAGCCAGCACCTATTCAGTAAGTAGTCAGTAAGTAGTCCTTGGGTAAGACTGCCTACTATGTCTATGTGTGCCCTAGTGTGCTTTAAATCTGACAGGGGAAAAGTACTACACAAATGTTGGAATTATTATCAATATACGCTTTCTATGGGCGTTTAGACAGATGCCGTCCGACTCTTTTCCCCGCATGCGGGGATATGCAGCAATTTGACATGCATAGTAGTGTGAATTTTTGCTTCTGAATTTTCTGCAGCGAAAAAAACAACACAGCCTACATCTATATTTTTATTGGAACGGACATGTGAATCTAATCCGAAGCAAGACAATGGAAATGCAAATTTTCGCATGCCAAGGTGCAGTCAATTACTTACAGGTTCATGTAAATTAACTTCACTAGTACGCATGGAAAAATCCAAATGCAAAAACTCGCATTAAAACGTATCACAACGAATTAGATAAGAAAAACTGCAAAATGCTTAATTGTAAATACAAAAAACATTGAAAAAACGCAGCCAGAAATCACAGGGGTAAGAAACGTTGCACATAGTACTGGCATCACGGGCGAGGCAATAGCCATAGCAGCCATAGCATCTGCTATGGGGCCTGGAGCATAGGGGGCCCAAGTGGCACTTAACCCTTTGGGCACTGCCGCATGTAAATCCTACGCTGCACTTGTGGCTGCCCTAGGCTGATGCGGCGTAGGATTTACGCCACCCTCCCGCAGCGATTGTGCACACCCGAGAGGGGATATTAAGTTGTCCTATGACAGCTAACATCCCCCTCAGTGATCAGGAGCCATCGCGATTGGCTCCTGATCACATGATCACTATGATGATCGCTGCCAGATCATAGTGATCACTGAGCTGTGGCAGTGGGGGGGTGGGGGGGGGGCGGGGAAGAGGATCCACTCACCTTGCTGACGTTCCCCCTGGCGATCAGCGCTCCCCACCGCTCTGGCTGGCATCCCCGCTCGCTGTGTGTCGGGTCCCGGCTTGATGACATCATCAAGCTGCGACCTGGAACTTAACGGCAGTGCGAGCGAGGGTGCCGGCCAGAGCGGAGGGGACTAGAGCTGCTCATCGCTGGAGCCTGGGAGGTGAGTAAAGGCTGCTGGCTACAGGGGGGGACACCTGACTACCAGAGGGACACCATGCCCAGCTAGCCACAGCCCACAGTGGGGATCCGGCTGCCTGCCCCCCCCCCCCCCCCCCCAAACGCACCCCTCCCCCATGCAAAATCACCTGGTCCTTAAGGGGGTTAGACAGCCGGTCCCGAAAGGGTTAATGTATTCACCATGAACTTTCTTGTGCTTCTCTACCCTCTGACTTTGTCTTACTACCCATGAACTATATGCAGTGCTGATTGCATGAGAATGTGAATTGCCCAATCAACTCATATCCATAGGGTATGGGCAGGTGGCATTGCTTATGAGTGCTTACATTTGAGGGCCCTAATGGAAGTTTTGCTATGGGCCCCATGATCTCTAGCTAGGCCACTGGCTGGCATGGAGATTTAGTAAGATCTTATCATGCAAGTCCATAGCTGCTAAAAATCCCTTTACTTTTCCTGTGGAAGAAGAATGAAGTTCAATACATTTCAATATATTATATTGCTGGTCTGGGCAGGATGACATATAGAAAGCTACATTTGGGGACGTGATGTGTTCGGCAGTTTATAACTTACACCTTATTTACAGTGTGGCTGAGTTAGTCCGGCTGGTTTCTCCATTAATAATGCAGCGGCAATTAATTAGCTGACTGTTGTCTACAAATGAATCATATTTTTATTGTTAATACAGAACGGATGATTTGCAAATGAGACACTTTAGAAATAATGGCAATATATTATTAATAATTAGATTCTTAGTTGCGGATAACTTTTATTTTAATCAATAGGAAAGTTACGAAAACAACTGCGGTAAACTGAAATCCAGAAAGAAATCAGACTGTGGACAAAGAAAAACAACCTCAAAGGGCGGGGAATAACTCTGGCTTGTATGCAAATCATATGATGTTTGGGATTGGATCATCAAAAACATTTCCTGTTGTTTGTGATTGACCCGGATCCAGAATGCAGCCGCAAGTTAACAAGCCAACCCCGCCATTGCCACATAACACCAATCCTTCGCTCACTACACTGGCTACCGATAAAGTGGAAAATCCTATTCAAAACTGGCATGCTAACATTCAGCTCCCTACACAACCTGGGCCTTGCAGAGCTGGGACAAGGTCCTCCAGCACCCAAGGCTAAGCCCCCCATCCTTCCCACCCCAGCCGTCAAACACTGATTGCTATTATACAAAGAGGTGCCCCAGGGCCCCCAACCCCCCTAACACCTTAATCAATAGTTATCTGGCTTGCAGTCGCTGCCATGTATCCCCTTTTCTTATTTCTCTCTGTTTCAAACACAGTAGGGGAATGATAGCTGAGCGAGTTGTGCGCCCCGTCCTACACTGAGCCCTGAGGCTGGAGCCTCTCTCGCCTCTACCTCGGCCCAGCCCTGGATACCTGAAGGATTTGTGGCAGCTGCGTCAAACCTCCCACACCCTCAGATCAACAGGATCCAATAACTTGACCACCCTCAGAGTTCAACTAAAAACCTTTGGAACCAGAGCTTTCTGTCATGCTGCCCCTACCCCGTGGAATGCCTTGCCAAACGTAAGACAGCTCCAACCATGGACACGGTTAAAGGAAATATGAGACAATGGTATAAAAAGTTTTAAACATGACTGGGGCTTCCTCCAGCCCCCTCCGCACTGATTAGTCCCTCACCGTCCTCCTCCGCTGCTTCCAGCCTCCACAATCCAGCCCAGTAACTGCAGGGGTCGGGGACTTACTGCGCATGCGAGGTCTGGCTGCGTGTGCTCACTCATCCCGCTCCCGTTGCCAGGAGAGTTCTGCACCTGCCAGTATTACTGTGCATGCGAGGTCTGGCTGCGTGTGATCCCTCATGCCACTCCCAGGAGAGTTCTGCACCTGCCAGTACTACTGCGCAGGCACAGAACGCTCCCAGCCGTGGGACCGAGAGGGGGGAGTGCACTTGGCCGCACTTTGCCTGCAGCGACTGGCCCCGACTTCCTGTTTTACTGGGCCGGATTGTGGAAGCTGCAAGGGGTGGAGGAACGCGACGAGAGAGCGATCAGGCCGAAGGGGGCTGGAGGAAGCCCCAGGTATGTATAAAACTTTGTTCCCCTTCGTCTCATGTACACTTTAATTCAAAACTGAAAAGCCACCTGTTTAGTCCGGTATTTATGATCACATAACTTTTCCCCCGTATACATCACTATGTACTGATCTGAGACAAGCTTATGTGCTTTGGGTACTATGCTGTGTATATTTACCAGCTAGCCTGCCCTCTAATTGCACTTTTATCAGCTAGCCTAGTATTTTACATTGCCTTACATCAACAAACCTGAATACAGCAGACACAGGACCAACCCTAAATCATTGAATGAAAGGTGGCCTGGGGGGAAGTCAATGCCTGGCTGCTACACAGTCTCTACATCCACGCAGTTAGCAGTAGCAGAGAGAGAGGGACTGAATTCTCAGGAGTTGGACTCAGGAGCTGATGATGCTGTACTCCTCGGATCCCTGACTAGGATGAGTGCCTTCTCTCACTGACTCATTCATTACTGTGGTTCTTTGAATCATTGAGCTGAAGTCCAGTCAGCCCCGCTGCTGCTGTGTAAACTGACACCTGAGTCAGCTGAGAGGCATTTCTTCTCTCACTACTCAGTGCAGAAGCGCCCTTGCCTCTTCCTGTCGCCTTAGGCGAAAATTTATAGCTGCCTAATGGCTCGGACGCCTCTGCGTGCCACAGTGGGTAATGCCAGGTATAGGTACCCCCAGTATAGGTAATATAGTTGTCCCAATATAGGTAGCATAGTTGCCCCCCCTAAAGTTGCCCGGTATAGTTAGCTAGTATAATAGCCCCCAGTGTAGGTAGTATAGTTGCCCCCAGTGAAGGTAGTATAGTTGCCCCCAGTGAAGGTAGTATAGTTGCCCCAGTATAGCTAGTATAGTTGCCCACAGTGTAGGTAGCATAGTTCCCCCCAGTGTACGTAGTATATTTGCCCCCAATGTAGGTAGTATAGTTGCCCCAAGTATAGCTAGTATAGTTGCCTCCAGTATAAGTAACAAAGTTGCCCCAGTATAAGTAGTATAGTTGCCTAAGTATAGCTAGTATAGTTGCCCCCAGTATAGGTAGCATAGTTGCCCCCAGTATAGGTAGCATAGTTGGCCCCGTTATGGGGAAGCTTGGAAGGAGGGGCAGCAGGGACAGCGGCGGGAAGGGAGGCCAGACCCACCCCACCTCCCTCACCTGGATCACCTCCTTCTGGCGCTTCCCCCTCTAGATAAGCGGTAGCAGACAGGAGCGCCGGACGAGGATTCTCACCTGCTTCCTGCGTCCCAGACGCTGGGGCGTAGTGTCTTCGTCACGTGTCACTGGTCTCCGCCTTCTCCACCGCTCACTGTGCTTCCTGATTAGTGACGATGATGCTGCGCGCCAGTGCCTGTAAAGCAGGTGAATAATTCCTCGCCTGCCGCTCCTGTCTGTCGTCTATCTGGAGGGGGAGGCACCAGAAGCAGGGTACTCAGGTGAGGGAGGTGGGGGGTCTGGCCCTCCTTCCCGCCGCTGTCCCCGCTGCCCCTCCTTCTTGCGCTGCTTCCCCCTCCTGCTCATGGCCACTGTGGGAGGCCTTGGCGACACCACCTCCTGCCTGTCACCCGGTGCACCACGCCCCCTTGCGCCCAACGGCAGGAACGCCCCTGGGTCCAACCATTTTCTAGCCTCCATTAGAAGATTGGGCACACAGAGTTTTGCCCTGATTGCATGCTTTTTAATGTGTTCATCCACCTCTAAACACAGGATTTCATAGTAAATTGACATCGCTCGCAAATGTGGTTACAAATGATGAGTGCAATTGAACAATTGCAGGAATTAGCGTGGGAGTCAATGGCGATCCTTCCGACAGGACACGAATGGATCCATCATGGCAGTCGTTCAAAGCGAACGATTATCACAGGCAACTGTCTGTTGTTGAACATTGTTCAACAAACTTAAGGTAAACAATGTTGAGCTTGATTCACCAAACTGTGATAACTGATATCACGGTGGCACTATCGTTTTGCGCGCGCTGTAATGATATCGCAATAATGTCGTAAAAATTGTTAGCAGAAAAATCGTTTGGTGGGTATGAGCCTTAAAGGGAACCTGAGGTGAGATGGATATGGGGGCTGCCATAATCATTTCCTTTTAAACAATACCAGTTGCCTGGCAGCCCTGTCGATCTTCTGGCATAAGTTGTGTTTGAGTCAAAACCCTGGAACAAGTATATGGCTAATCCAGTCAGCTGAGTCAGAGCACCTGATCTGCTGCATGCTTGTTCGGGGTCTATGGCTAAAAGTACTAGAGACACAGGAACAGGAGGACAGCCAGGTAAATGGTATTGTTTAAGCAAAATAAACATGGCAGCCTCCATATTCCTCTCACCTCGGGTTCCCTTTAAGGTTTAATCGATAATTAGCTGTGAAATTATCTTCATTTCAGAAATTTGGTTGTCTCAGAGGCCCCCTGACTTTAGTTGAGCGATTGTTCCGCCATCCATCCCGCCATCGCCTTTTGCATAACCGCAGAGCGGTGAAGACGGAAGCGCCGTGGCGTGTGTCTTCCCATCGTGTCCTTAAAGACACCTAATAATTCACCCTCCAGGGAATCCTGTGTCTGCGCCCACCGAGGCCCATCCGTCATCTGCCTTAATGCCTCCACGCCGCCGAGAGGCCATTGTGTCCCGCGCAGCCCGTCGGGAATACTCGGCGGAGAGGATTACAATCAGATGCCGGGATACCTGACATGACGGCGCTACGGGGGACATTCCGGATACTCTGAGACAAAGTCATTAATGAGAGGCGCAGGCAGAGGGGTCCGCACTAATTTATCCCCTGGAAAATTACATCCGCCATCCCTTGCAAAGGATGATGGGTATTTTGTTAAAAGATCTAATTACATTTTACATCCCATCTCCTGACAAATGTGCGTCTAGCCAGGGTGCACCATCTCAGCTTTTGTATGAGAGAAATGTTTCGATTAGTCAAGCGGTGGGCAGACTTGTTCCAGGGGCCACCAGAGGGGGCTCTGCCATAAGAGCTTGTTCTGGATCCACTTCCCATTTACTCCTGGCTGAGATACTTTTCTGATGAAATAATTTCTGTAGAAGTTCAGCTTCCTTTGTGTGCCTAGGCATAAAGGAAAGAGAGTGCAGGCAGAACAAAGTCTAACACAAGAAGGGTGACCCAGAGGCGGCTCATCCACAAGGCAAACCTAGGCCGTTGCCTGGGGCCTGGAGAGAGTCTAGGGGCCTGGTGGATGCTAGCCCCACCAAAACAGGTGATCATCAGGAGTGGGCAAAAACTGCTTTCTTGCCTAGGGCCCGATTTATCTTAACCCTTTTCTTGGGTGACCAGATGGGTTAGGCTAAAAAGGAGGACACAGACAGTCAGGGGCGTTGCTAACCCCAAAGGTCAGTGGCATGTGCCCCAGATCTATTCTGGGGAGCCCCGGATGTCCCCCAGGCAGAGTCAGCTGTGGTGTCTTAAGGGTGGGCATGCTGGGAGCTGTGGTGCATCATTCAGGGGTATGGTGGGTGCTGTGGTGCCTCTATGTGGGCATACTGGGTGCTGTGGTGCTGTGATGCCTTTATGAGAGCATACAGGGAACTGTGGTATGTAATTTTGGCTCCACCCATGACCACACCCACATTCTGGTGCATGGCCACACCTATTTTTTGGCTGGAGTGCCCAAAAGTGCCCAGAATCTCTTAGGCTCCTAGCAACGCCCCTGTAGACAGTAAAAAATGAGAACAAAAATAACCAAATATGTAATATTTTATATGTTATGGCAACTCAATAGTTACCACACATGACACATAAGGGCCTATCCAATTCACTTTTTCTCCTAAGCTTTCTCCTAGGTGATACTTTTACATCTTATAAATAAAATGTTTTTTAAAGGATATCCGAGCCGAATAATATTGTAAGAACGGGGGGAGCAGACATGCACAGTCAGGGAGCAGTCCGCATGCCCACCCCGTGCATCTCTGTCTCCCCCGTTTTCTCCTACAAGCCAGCAGAAACTGCTACCGGGTCGGCAACAGTGCACAAGTGCTAGGCCTGGCACCATTGATTGTGCTCCTGTGGCCAGTAGTGCTCTGCACATGCGCACTACGTGTCAGCTCAAAAATGAAATCTAATTTTTGAAGTTTTTAAACATAACATAAAACGGTGGGATATCTAAAAGTCATTTTTAGGAGTAGGAGGATAGATACAATTGTTTATCTCATGAGTTTATTCTCACTTTAATCCCTTGGGCAAAAGTCCAGGGCCAAATACCGTACAGACGCGCCGGTAGCCTCTAGGCTAGCAATGTGTGCTGTAGCTAAGAATGGTGAAAGAGGGCTTCCATTGTTAGTGCGTCACAGTCCAGGCAGGGTGAGTAGAAGAACAACGCCCTCAGCCAGCGCTCGGCCAAGATGATGCACCAGGCTGATCCTTTGCGGATGCATCGAGACGGATTGGGAGCCTCAGTAGGCACGCTGGCAGAGGTGGCCTCAACTGACCACCTTGGCCTTAAACCATCTACTGTGTGTACAAGGCTTTAGAGCAGGGGTGCCAAACTCAATCATGTAAGTGGCCAAAATCTAAAGCATAGTCTAAGTCCTGGGCCAAATTGTTTATTTAGATTTAACATTTACTGAAAAGTCTCAAATAAAGTGGCATAACTAGAGTGACCGTGGGGGGGACGACACACACGCTCCTCCCCCTTCTACAGAGTAGCACAATGGAGCAGTTTAACATTTACCTGCTGCAGTGCTGCTTTGTGTCTCTCCTTCCTGACAGCCACACCCACTATGCTGCATACCTCTGGCTCTGAATGCAAGTCATGTGATCTGGAGCTAAAAGGTATGGAGCGTACAGCTGCCAGAAACAATGGAAGACACACAACACATCACTGGATCAGGTACATGTTACACTGCCCTGCTGCACATGTAGGGAGACGGAGCTAGGGGGCTGGGGAGGGGAAAATATGGAGATATGGAGGTGTCACATGGTGAAGGGGGATTTGGAGGCCCCATTCTAATTTTACAAAGGGGATCCTATTCTAATATCATGGAGAGGGCCCAATGCTCCTTCCATGGAGGTGGTCCCCTGGGCTGTTGCTGCACTCAGGCTCAAACTGACAGTGTTTCAACCAGAAACATTGTCTTCCTCTGGATGGGAAGGCAGTGTTGTTCTTTTACTGCAGGGGTCAGGAACCTTTTTGGCTGAGAGCGCCATAAACGCCACATATTTTAAAATGTATTTTCCTGAGAGCCATACAATATGTTTCAAACTGGCACAGTGCGCATGTGCAGCAGAGGGCTCACGTCCCTGTTGCCATGGTAATGTGTATACAGTTGATCCTCCGGGCAGCGGAAGGGTCCGACACGTCTTCAGCTTCTCTTGGGTTTCAGCAACATCAGCAATTTCCCCGAGAGCCAGACAGGAGAAATACGGACTAACAGCTTGTACAATTAGCTAGCTGACTTGGGGGTTGATTCACTTTGTAGGACGAGATCCCCGCACTTTGGCCCAATAGGCTGCCAGTCAAATGACAGGCAGCATATTGGGTCGATCAAAGTGCGGTGATCTCGTCCTACAAAGTCACTGGGCCTGACAGGATCCAGGGTGGGACATTTGGAGCGGCCGTTGGTTTTGGGGGGAGTGTGAGTAAGTTAGTAGTGCATGCTAAAGTAGTACAACGCTGCCATACTAAGCTGCACTGCTTATTCATTCATTGTGTCTGTAAGCCAGAGGTAGCCATGAAATGAGCCACATCTGACTCCCGAGCCATAGGTTCCCTACCTCCATTTTACTGCTTTCAATGATGCACATTTGAAGCTCTGCAGGGCCACATAAAATAGTGAGGAGGGACGCATGTTTTTGAAACCTGTGCTTTAGTGGACCAAGTCCACAGTCAGATCTTTAGCAAACATTTGATCTATATATATAAAATCGGATGTGTGTATGTATGTGTGTGTGTGTATGTGCCGCGATCACGCGAAAACGGCTTGACCGATTTGAACAAAACTTGGTATAGAGATCCCTTACTACCTGGGATGATATGTTCTGGGGGTCTCACGGCCCCCCTGCACACGTGGGCGGAGCTACAAACAGCAAATCAGATTTCACCCATTCAAGTCAATGGAAAAAATGTAAAAGGCTGCCATTCTCACAGTGATCAAGCCAGAGTCCCCACACATGGCACAGTTGGTCACTTGGTGACTGAGGTTACAAATCCAGGAAAAGTGGGCGGAGCATAAAACTGCCAATCAAATTTCAGCCATTCATTTAAATGGGAAAATGTAAACTGCAGCCATTCTTAGACTGTTAATCGCAGGGTTCTCAAACTTGGTACACTTGGTCACTGGGTGAATACGATTACGATTCAAGAAAATGGGTGGAGCCTACAACAGCCAATCAAAATTCACCTATTGATTTTAAAGGGGAATATTTAAACTGCTGCTATTCTTACACTTTTAATGGCAGAGGCTTCAAACCTGCTACAGTCGGTCATTGGGTGACTGGGGTCCAAATTCACTAAAGGGGCGGGGCCGCATACAGGCAATCAGATTTCCTTGGTGAATAAACTGCTTCCATTCACATATTTTTTATGCCAGGAACCTGAAAGCTCACAAACTTGGTCATTGAGTGACTGTGTGTGTCAAGGTTACAAAAAGTGGGCGAAGCCAAAAAAACCTTTTATTGGGAAAATATAAACTGCAGCCATTTTTACACCGTTAATGGCAGGGTTCTCAAACTTTGCACAGTTGGTCACTGGGTGACTGAGATTAAGATTTTGGAAGATGGGTGGAGCCTACAACAGCCAATAAAAATTCACCTTTTGATTTTCAAAGGGAATATTTTATCTGCTACCATTCTCTTATACTGTGAAAAGCAGATTCCTCAAACCTGGTACAGTTGGTCGCTGGGTGACTGGGGTCCAAATTCGGAAAGGGGGCGGAGCCACAAACAGCCAGATTTGTTTATTTTTCAATGGGAACATACAAAGTATTGATACCAAGGACCCCAAAGCCGATAAACTTGATAACTGAGTGACTGTATGTCAAGGTTAGAAAAAGTGGGCGGTGCCAACAACTACATTTTTAACATGGCAGGGTTCCCAAACTTTACACAATTGGCCACTGGGTGACTGGGATGAATATTTAGAAATGTGGGTGGAGCCTACAACAGCCAATCAAAATGTACCTATTGATTTTCAAGGGGAATATTCCCATTGCTACCATTCTCACACTGTTAGTGGCAGAGGCCTCAAACCTGATACAGTTAGTCATTGAGTGACTAGGGTCCAAATTCACAAGGGGTGGAGCCACAAACAGCCAATCAGATTTGTTAGATTGATTTCAGCCATTCTGTTATTGGCAGGGTTCTCAAACGTGACACAGTTGGCCACTGGCTAATATTCAGAAAAGTGGGTGGAGCCTACAGCAGCCAATCAAAATTCACCTTTTGATTTTCAAGGGGAATATTTTGATTTTCAAGGGGAATATTTACATTGCTGCCATTTATGCACTCTTAATGGCAGAGGCCTAAAATCTGCTACAGTCAGTCACTGGGAGACTGGGGTTTAAATTCTGAAGGGATCAGGCCAAAAACAGGCAATTCAATTTGTTTAATTTCAATGGTAAAATGCAAAAATGTTCAAATTCAGTAAAGGTGCGGAACCAAAAACAGCCAGATTTCTTTGCTGGATAAACTGCTTGCATTAGCACAATTTTGATGCCACGAACCCAAAAGCTCACAAACTTGGTCATTGAGTAGTGACTGTGTGTCCAGGTTACAAAAAGTGGGTGGAGTTAAAAACAGATTTTTCTGGGAAATTGTAAACTGCAGCCCTTCTTCACTGTTAATGGCAGGGTTCTTAAACTTAGCATAGCTGGTTACTGGGTGACTGGGATTAATATTCAGAAAGGTGGGAGGAGCCTAAAAATGGCAATCAAAAATCACATGTCACTTTTCAAGGAGAATATTAAAATTGCAGCCATTCTTGCACTTATGGCACAAGCCTCAAACCTGGTACAGTTGGTCATTGGGTCACTGGGGTTCAAATTCACAAGGGGACAGAGCCACAAACGGTGAATCAGATTTGTTTCATTTCATGGGAAAATACAAATTATTGATGCCAAGGATCCCAGAGCTCACAAACTTGGTCATTGAGTAGTGACTTTGTGTCCAGGTTACAAAAAGTGGGCGGAGCCAAAAACAAATTTTACTGGGAAAGTGTAAACTGCAGCCCTTCTTACACTGTTTATGGCAGGGTTCACAAACTTTGCCCAGATGGTCACTGAGTGACTGAGATTGATAATCAGGGAAGTGGGTGGAGCCTATAATAGCCAATCAAAATTCACCTGTTGATTTTCAAGTGGAATATTTAAATTGCTGCCATTTTTACACTGTTAATAGTAGATGCCTCAAACCTGCTACAGTTGGTCATTGGGTGACTGGGGTTCAAATGCTGGAGAGGGGTGGAGCCACAAACGGCCTATCTGATTTGTTTAATCTCTATGGGAATATACAAATTATTGATCCCAAATCTCACAAACTTAGTCATTGAGTGTTTGTGTGTTAGGGTTAAAAGAAGTGGGCGGAGCCCACACCAGTCAAATACATACCCGGGCAACGCCGGGTCATCAGTGGGTGGAGACAAATACAAATTTCACTGGGAAAATGTAAACTGCAGCCATTCTAACACTGTTAATGGCAGGGTTTTTAAACTTTGCACAGTTGGTCACTGGGTGACTGGGATTAATATTCAGGAAAGTGGATGGAGCCTACAAAATTAGGCTCCACCTATTGCTTTTCAAGGGGAATATTTAATTGCTACCATTCTTGATTTGTTAATGGCACAGGCCTCAAACCTGGTACAGTTGGTTATTGGGTGACTGGGGTTCAAATTCAGAAAAGGGGGTGGAGCCACAAACAGCCAATCTGATTTTTTCATTGCAATGCAAATTATTGATACCAAAGACAGCAAAGCTCACAAACTTGGTCAGTGAGTAATTGTGTGTTAGGGTTAGAAAAAGTATGCAGAGCAACACCAGCCAAATACATACCCGAGCAACGCCGGGCAATCAGCTAGTATGCAATAATAACGACTGTATCCAACAAAAATGGTAATTTGTCTTTGTGATACTTTCTCCAAAAGAATTTGAATCAGAGTACACTGATGTCCACATCTAAGAAGTTATGTTGGTGTTACAGATATTGTCTCCAGTGTCTCCGTTCTCCCTAGCAGTGACATCAATCATCCAATCAGGAGACACACAGCAATCAGGAGGGTAATGGGGTTAGATGAGCAATGTGTTGCTAATTTGATCTGTTATTAAGTGCTTAGGTGTGTGTTTTCATCACATAAAACATATTGTTAATCACTCAGCCCGATGCCTCTCCGCACTGCTTGATTGGGTCTAACTGATCGCCCTTGTCTCCACGGCTGATGCCTTGTGGCTGGAAGCAGATGATGCTAATAATGCCGCAGTAATGTTCATTAAGTCTCTTGAAGGGTGACGACGAGTGGCATTTAATGAGGAAGGAGTAGAAGAAATGTCACATCATCAAAATATCCTCCAGGACAAGGCTGGATACTCCACTACTGCAAGGAACAAGGACAGGTCTGCTCTCATGTGACCAAAATGTGGTGGCTGCCATGGTTGCAGGCAAGGCCGGTTCTAGACTTTTTGCCTCCTGAGGCAAACTTGTGAGGATGCCGCCCCCCACATAGGTAGTATTATTGCCCCCAGTATAGGTAGCCTGGAGGGGGCAGCAGGCAGGAAGGGGGAGCAGTGGGAACAGGGGTGGGGAGAGGTTTCAGACTCCCTCACCTGAAGTTCCCCCATTCACACTCCCCCCTCCACCTACTTCCGTGATTCAGCACTGCCTTCCACCGCTCCCGTCACTTCCTGCAATGCCGCCGACTGTCCTGCGGAAGTACAGTGGGCGGCATTGCAGGAAGTGACGTAAGCGGTGGAATGCAGCGCTGGATCACGGAAGTAGGTGAGTCATTGCTTAAATACAGCCAGAATTATCCACTGCTCCCATTGCGCCACCACGGCGGATCCCCTCTGTGAATCCCTCCACTGGCTTCCTATCCAGTCCAGAATCAGATTCAAGATACTGTGTCTGACCTACAAATCTGTCCACAAAACCTGTCCAACCTACATTTCTGATCTTACTCAGAGATACACACCTTGCCGCTCACTCCGCTCTTCCAATTAACTTTACCTGACTGCCCCCCGCATCACCCAGTCCCATGCACGCCTCCAGGGCTTCTCAAGAGCTGCTCCAGCACTATGGAACTCCCTACCTCTACCCATTAGGGCAGCCCCCTCCTTCAACATCTTCAAGAAGGCCCTCAAAACTCACCTTTTCACTCTGGCCTTCTACCTCTCACGAGTGCTCTAAACCCACAGCTGAACTCTGGTCCCCTACCTTTCAATGTCCTTACCCCTCCCTCTAGATTGTAAGCCTTTGGGCAGGGTCCTCCTCCTTTTGTGTCCTACCTGATCATGCACCTCCATTACTGTGAACCCATGCTATGCATTTGAGTGAACCTAACTTGCCTAATCTCCATGCTCCATCCAGTGACTGACTAAGCATTACCTTGTACTCATACTGTGCTGCATGATCTGGTCTTTCTTGTATTCCTGTATTGTCATTTTGCTGTATGTCACCCCTAAATATTGTCTGTAACCTAAACTAATGTCCAGCGCTGTGTAATATGTTGGCGCTTTATAAATACAATAAATAAATACTGCGCAAATTGCTGGAGGGGGGGGGGGGGGCGCGGATGGAGGAGCCCCAGGTGAGGGAGAGTTGGTCTGACCCCCCTCCCCACTGCAGTCCCCGTTGCTTCCCTTTCCTGGCTGCTACCAACCACTAAACATATGCACCGCCATACTTCAACTTAGCGATGACACAGACAGTAATAAAAACCACTGATTGGCGTTGTGGTGGCACAGTGCAACTTTTTTTTTCCACTGCATGCTTGTTTTTACAAAAAACATAATGGAACTCCCACAGTAAATGTGACCTAATCTCTAGATTGTAAGCTCGCAAGGGCAGGGACCTCCTCCTATTGTGTCTTATTTTGCAGTAATTTGCCATATGAACGTGTACCAATTTTAGTGATATATCAAATCACACATTAAAGGGGAATGAAGCCCAGCATTTCTTCTTTGATCTAAAAGATTATTTACAGCATATTATACAGTATACTACCACCATTTTTTGTTGTTGTTTTTTACTTAGTTAAACACAGGACTTAAGTTCCCTGCAGAGAAAGCTGGAAGCATCCGAACTGGAGATTGTTATCTTGTGTTTACATTCCTCACTTGATACAATTAAGTAAATACTTCTCTGAAAGTGCAGACACTCCTGAACACAGTCAGACACTCAGAAAGCATTTCTGCTCAAAATTTAAGATAAATAAACCAGTTATGAATAATATGCAATGTCAGCTCTCAGAGCAAAAAAAAATTTACTTTGGGAACACAAAAGCAAATATGATAACAATATGGCATACAAAAAGTAGGAAAACATGTTTTTATTGAATATTATGTCAGGGTTTTATACCGCTTTAACTATGCATGTATTTGTACTTGTCAGGGGCGTAAGTAGAAATCACTGGCCCCCCCTGCGAAACTTTGGATGGGCCCCCTTTACAGGTAAACTGAGAACCAATCTTATTCAATTGGCTAGTGCACACTTGAATGTGTTTCCCCATGAAGATAAAAACAGACAGCAATGAAGCACTGCATGCATTTTCTCTATCAATTACATTCACTTCTGTAGCGCTCGCTATGCTACTCTGATGAGGCGTGTTAACTTTGATAAGGTGTGATATCTTTGATAAGGTGTGACATTTGAGTTATCACGGTTTAGTGAATCAAGCCCCTGTGTGCAGAAAGCCCATACAGAAAACCGACAGACAAGTGTGCTCCCAGCCTCGGCTTATTACACTCACTCTGTCCACCGCTGATGGAGGACAACTGGCTCTGCAGACTTCTCCAGCATCACTAGAGTACAGAGCACTCCGGGAGGGGTAGAGAGGTTGGGGACTGGGCGCTGTACACAAGACCCTGCTGCACAAAGAATTGGGACTGTCTACAAATCTTTGTCTACAAAACTTTGTATGATTCCTTATCAGTGGCTGAGCAGATGCAGTCATTAGAGCAACTGTGCAGAGAGCAGAAAGCTTTTTCTCTCTGTGCCCTTAGTTGTCAGTCTCTCAGGACAGGGAGAAGAAACCTCTTCCCCCTTACGGGACCCCCTGCGGCTGCATCCCTTGCAGGGTCTATTGTTATGCCCCGGTTCTTGTATTACTGAATGTCATGACTGTACAGTGTCTTGCATTTCTCATGCGTACATGTTCCCTAATGTTTGCTTTGCACTACGTACAGCGCTACGGAAGGTGTTGGAGCTACATAAATCAATAATAATAACAACATAGCTCCCAACTGCCTATCTTTTGGATGCAGTCCTTCTTTGGGAACTCAGTCCCTCTGTCCCTCTGTCCCTATTTCAAGACTGATGTACAGATCTGTGTAAATACTGTATATGTATTTTTCTACTGAAAAATGTGTTTATCTGACTCTAAATTTTATTTCCATCTATAAGGCTCCCTGCACACTGCAAATCCGTTTTCCGATTCCGATTCCGTTTTCGATTCCGATTCCGTTTCCGATTTTCCTTGAATACATTCAACAGAAAAACGGATCAAAAAACGCAGCATGCAGTTAAGATTAAAAATCTGAATCGGAATCGGATGTAAAAACAGATTAAAAAGCGGAATCGGAATCTGAAATGCATGCAGTGTGCAAGAGGCCTTAGGGCTCTTTTCCACTATGAAATGCGATCGCGATTGCGATCGCGATTCCGATCGCGATCGCAATCGCGTTTCAATTTCCACCATGCGATTGCGATTGAGATTGAGCTACTATACTCATTTTAGTCCAGCTCAATCGCATACAAAACGCGGCAGGACAACGATTGCGCTTTAACCAAAATCGCATCGCAATCGGATCGCACTAATGGAAATTGCTGCTGCAGTTTCCATTAGTTTAATGTACCTTGCGATTTGCGATCAGAAGCAAATCGCAAATCGCAGGCTAGTGGAAAAAGGCCCTTAAATTGATATATTTCTTATTTTTAAACATTAAAATGAAGAAAAACTAATCATGATAGAAAGTGTTGTATAAATGATAAAACTACATCCTTTCATTTTGAATTCTTTGTGATATGCATGGCAAGGGGTGTGGTGGGGGCGTGGTTAGAGGTGTAACAGGGGCGTGTCTTAAAGTATCCCTCTTTTTTTTATCTCAAAAAGTTGGGAGGTATGATAATAATAACATTTGGGGCACTTTTTTCCCTTAAAGTGGTCTGAAAGCCAGCATTTCTACTTAACTCTAAAATATTTCTCTCAGCTTGAAAGCTACTATCCCAGAAAAAAATTCTAGCAGAACATCACTGAAATGGTAAAAAAAAAGCACGTTGTCCTGCTATTCAGCTTCAAATCCGCATCCAACCTGGAGATAACAGTATCTTTTTAACTTGTTGTAACGATCGGTGTAACACAGAGAGAATCTGATTCTTGGCGATCTGCAGTATCCCCAAGAATACAGATATACCTGATTATTGGGGATCTGCAGTATCGCCAATAATCAAATATGACTAACCTCTGGATACCTGAGTAATATGAGTGTTTGGTGCAACAGTAATACTTTGAGGAGAATACCTGGGGAACAGGTATCAGGACAGTAGGCAATACTGTCCTGGAGAACAAGTACCTTCCAGTAACCTGGGACTCTCCCGAAGGGATGAGTCAGGCTAGGGGTAGGAAGAACCAGAACGTGAGTGACACCAAAGACAGAATGTCACTGACTGATCTGTGAACTATCTCTTAACTGAGAAGATAGTTCTCGAGGTCGGACAAGCCAGGTCGGCAACACACGGACAGACAAAGTACAAAGACAGGAGACTGATTTGGTAATCCTATGTAGTGTTGGGCGAACAGTGTTCGCCACTGTTCGGGTTCTGCAGAACATCACCCTGTTCGGGTGATGTTCGAGTTCGGCCGAACACCTGACGGTGCTCGGCCAAACCGTTCGGCCATATGGCCGAACTAAGAGCGCATGGCCGAACGTTCCCCGAACGTTCGGCTAGCGCTGTGATTGGCCGAACGGGTCACGTGGTTCGGACCCGAACGCGCTCTGATTGGCCGAACTGTCACGTGGTTCGGGTAAATAAATACCCGAACCACGTCATATCTCCGCCATTTGTCTGTGGGTTTAGCTTTGGGTAGGCAGGCAGGGTAGTTCGCGCTCCAGCCACGCTAGCCAGGGTCCCCCCTGTCATTGTGTCACTGCTGGGAACAGTAGTACACCGCTTGCTCAGCCACACTATATAGCATTCTGTTTACTGCCACTCTGTGTACCTCGCTCAGCCACACTATATAGCATTCTGTTTACTGCCACTCTGTGTCTGCTGGGAATAGTAGTACACCGCTTGCTCAGCCACACTATATAGCATTCTGTTTACTGCCACTCTGTGTACCTCGCTCAGCCACACTATATAGCATTCTGTTTACTGCCACTCTGTGTCTGCTGGGAATAGTGGTACACCGCTCGCTCAGCCACACTATATAGCATTCTGTTCACTGTTCTGTGTCTGCTGGGAATAGTGGTACACCGCTCGCTCAGCCACACTATATAGCATTCTGTTTACTGTTCTGTGTCTGCTGGGAATAGTGGTACACCGCTCGCTCATCCACACTATATAGCATTCTGTTCACTGTTCTGTGTCTGCTGGGAATAGTGGTACACCGCTCGCTCAGCCACACTATATAGCATTCTGTTCACTGTTCTGTGTCTGCTGGGAATAGTGGTACACCGCTCGCTCAGCCACACTATATAGCATTCTGTTCACTGTTCTGTGTCTGCTGGGAATAGTGGTACACCGCTCGCTCAGCCACACTATATAGCATTCTGTTTACTGTTCTGTGTCTGCTGGGAATAGTGGTACACCGCTCGCTCAGCCACACTATATAGCATTCTGTTTACTGTTCTGTGTCTGCTGGGAATAGTGGTACACCGCTCGCTCAGCCACACTATATAGCATTCTGTTTACTGTTCTGTGTCTGCTGGGAACAGTAGTACACCGCTCGCTCAGCCAGAGTATATAGCATTGTGTTTACTGCCACTCTGTGTACACCGCTCAGCCAGACTATATACCATTGTTTACTGACACTCTGTGTACACCGCTCAGCCAGACTATATACCATTGTTTACTGACACTCTGTGTACACCGCTCAGCCAGACTATATACCATTGTTTACTGCCACTCTGATTCTGCTGGGAACAGTAGTACACCGCTCGCTCAGCCAGACTATATACCATTGTTTACTGACACTCTGTGTACACCGCTCAGCCAGACTATATACCATTGTTTACTGCCACTCTGATTCTGCTGGGAACAGTAGTACACCGCTCGCTCAGCCAGACTATATACCATTGTTTACTGACACTATATAGCAGACTATATAGCATTGTGTGTACACCGCTCAGCCAGACTATATACCATTGTTTACTGACACTCTGTGTACACCGCTCAGCCAGACTATATACCATTGTTTACTGCCACTCTGATTCTGCTGGGAACAGTAGTACACCGCTCGCTCAGCCAGACTATATACCATTGTTTACTGACACTCTGTGTACACCGCTCAGCCAGACTATATACCATTGTTTACTGCCACTCTGATTCTGCTGGGAACAGTAGTACACCGCTCGCTCAGCCAGACTATATAGCATTGTGTTTACTGCCACTCTGTGTACACCGCTCAGCCACACTATATAGCATTGCGTACTCTGCCAGTCAGTGTGTATATTGCTGGGATCAGTAATACTCCACTCACCGTCAACCACTATATGAGCTCAACATGAGTTCCCCAGAGACCTCCGCTGTGAGCAGCACTCCCAACAACAGCAACAGCCAACGCCCCACGCAAGCTATAACATCCACCCCAGCAGCCAGTGGTCAGCAGCAGCCCTCCCCGGAGGAGAACGTTGTGTCCATCAGTCCGTCGCCAGAGCGATTAATGAGGGCTGCCATTGAGGAGATGATGGGGCCTGATGTGGAGGAGGAGGTCTGGCTCAGGCCAGCATCCCAAGTTAATGTTGAGGACGATGAGGGGTCTGTGTCTGGGGATGTTGGGGTGGCAGAGGTGGTGGGTGGGTCAGACTCAGGAGAAGAGTTGTATGATGAGGATGATGATCGGGACCATCTGTATGTGCCTCAGAGTCCGACCCCGGAAAACATGTTGTATCGTGTGTTTAGGTACTAAAATCTGCGTTCCCTCCCAGTAGTGTTGGGCGAACAGTGTTTGCCACTGTTCGGGTTCTGCAGAACATCACCCTGTTCGGGGTGACTATATAGCAGACTATATAGCATTGTGTTTAATGCCACTCTGTGTACACGGCTCAGCCACACTATATAGCATTGTGTTTACTTCCACTCTGTGTCTGCTGGGAACAGTAGTACACCGCTCACCCGCCACTGTATAGCATTGTGCTCTGTGTCACTGCTGACAATAGTGGTACACCGCTCACCCACCACTGTATAGCATTTCTGTACTGCCACTGTACTGCTGCCAGTCAGCGTGTACTTTAAGGATAAGTGAAATGAGGAAGAAATCCGGTGAAAGAGGGAGGGGCAAGGGAAGAGGTGTTTCCCCTGACGGTTCACGTACAGGCCACAGGGGAGCACCCAAGAAAACCCACTCAATACTGCCCATGTTGTCCAGGACAACAACCCTCACAGATCCAAAAGAACAGGACCAGATAATTACTTGGATGACCTCTCAAGCGTCCAGCAGTGGGTTAAGCAGCACCAGCACATCACGCACGAGGTCCGAGTCCTCAGCCAGTTAAAGTCTGGGCTTTCTTTGAAGACTGCACTGAGGATGTTACCATGGCGATTTGCAAGGTGTGCAAGACCCGCCTGAGCAGGGGGAAAAGTATTAACAACCTCTCCACCACCAGCATGAGCCGCCACATTCTATCCAAACATCCCACTCTGTGGGCAAACGCGGCAGGACAGGGTACCACCAGCAACACTGCCTCCCTTGGGTTCACCAGACTCACCACCAGACCCGCCTCAGCAGCAGCAGTAGCCCAGCCATTGCGTGGTTCACAACATTCACAAACATCAGACGATGCTGACACTGTCACTTTCCGGACTAGTGCTCTTAAAGTCTCCCAGTGTTCATCAAACACAACAACCAACAGCCCTTCGGTGTGCAGCGCTACGGTTGAGTTGTCTGTCTCTGAGATGTTTGAGCACAAGAGGAAATTGCCAGCAAATGACCCCCGGGCCGTGGCAGTAACAGCCAGCCAGCATAGCCAAGCTTCTGGCCTGCGAAATGCTGCCATATCGAGTGGTGGAGACAAACAGCTTCAAGGGCATGATGTCAGTGGCCATCCCACGTTACGTGGTTCCCAGCCGCTACCACTTTGCGCGCTCTGCAGTGCCTGAGTTGCATGAGCACGTGGTCAGCTAAATAACCCGAAGCTTGAAGAATGCCGTTGCCTGCAAGGTTCACCTCACCACTGACACCTGGACGAGTGCGTTCGGCCAGGGTCGATACATCTCCCTTACCGCGCACTGGGTGAACCTTGTGGAGCCTGGCAGCGATTCCTCACCTGCTACGGCGCGGGTGTTGCCCACGCCGCAAACAGCTGGATAACAACAGCAGCACCTACCTCTCTGACTCCTTCTCCTCCAACGCATCTCAAAGCTGTACCTCATCCGGAAATGCTAACCCAGCACCAGCAGCAGTAGGATCGTGGAAGCAGTGCAGCACAGCTGTTGGCATGCGTCAGCAAGCGTTGCTGAAGCTGATCTGCCTTGGGGATAAGCAGCACACAGGGGAGGAAATTTGGAGGGGAATAAAGGAACAGACGGATTTGTGGCTGGCACCGCTGGACCTGAAACCGGGCATGAAGCTAGACACCTGGCACGAACTGGCAATGTACGCAATAGAGGTGCTGGCTTGCCCGGCAGCCAGCGTTATGTCGGAACGCTGTTTCAGTGCTGCCGGAGGCATCATCACAGATCGGCGTATCCGCCTCTCCACAGAAAATGCAGACCGTCTGACTCAAATTAAAATGAATCAATCCTGGATTGGAAACGACTACGCAACACTCCTGGACCCCAACCAAGTAACATGACCGATGAACATCTGGGATGGTTTAGCGTTTCCGGTCCCTGTTTATTGAACCTCTCATCTGTATTACATTTATGACTGCATGGCGGCAAAAAGCATTGCTGCTATATCCGCACGCTTTTTGTCCTCATGCAAGGCCTGGGTTGTTGTGTCTCACAAAGCGTGGCCTTCTCCTCCTGCGCCTCCTCCTGTTCCATCACGTGTGCTGCTGCTGCTGCTGCTGCTGCTGGGTTACCGTTGCCGGTCCCTGTTTATGGAACCTCTTATCTTTATTACATTTATGACTACATGGCGGTACAAAGCATGCTATCCGCACGCTTTTTGTCCTCATGCAAGGCCTGGGTTGTTGTGTCTCACAAAGCGTGGCCTTCTCCTCCTGCGCCTCCTCCTGTTCCATCACGTGTGCTGCTGCTGCTGCTGCTGGGTTACCGTTGCCGGTCCCTGTTTATGGAACCTCTTATCTTTATTACATTTATGACTACATGGCGGTACAAAGCATGCTATCCGCACGCTTTTTGTCCTCATGCAAGGCCTGGGTTGTTGTGTCTCACAAAGCGTGGCCTTCTCCTCCTGCGCCTCCTCCTGTTCCATCACGTGTGCTGCTGCTGGGTTAGCGTTGCCGCGTGGTCCCTGTTTATTGAACCACTTATCTTTATTACATTTATGACTGCATGGTGGTACAAAGCATGCTATCCGCACGCTTCTTGTCCTCATGCAAGGCCTGGGTTGTTGTGTCTCAAAGCGTGGCCTTCTCCTCCTGCGCCACCCTCCTCCTGTTCCATCACGTGTGCTGCTGCTGGATTAGCATTACCGGTCCCTTTTCCTGGAACCTCTTATATGTATTACATTTATGACTGCATGCCGACAAAAAGCATGTTACCTGTGCAAAGAAAACAGACATTTCCCGCATTTAAAAGACAGTTTTCCCTTTGAAACTTTAAAATCGATTTTCTCAAAAACTATAAGCTCTTTTTGCTAAATTTTTTTTTCCTCTTGTACCCACTCCCAAGGTGCACATACCCTGTAAATTTGGGGTATGTAGCATGTAAGGAGGCTTTACAAACCACAAAAGTTCGGGTCCCCATTGACTTCCATTATGTTCGGAGTTCGGGTCGAACACCCGAACATCGCGGCCATGTTCGGCCTGTTCGGCCCGAACCCGAACATCTAGATGTTCGCCCAACACTAATCCTATGGCACGCAGGGTTTGGCAACAGAGTATCAGAAATAGCGAGGTACCGAATCAGTAATCAGAAGAGTGGTCAGGAAAGCAGAAAGCCATAACAGATAATAATCAATGCCTAGTCTTGGGTGTGAGCTCCGAGATCATCAACACCCTGGAACTAGTCTGAAGAATAACAGAATGGTAATACAGATTCCTAGACTTGGGTGTGAGGTCCTTAGTTATCAACACCCTGGAACTAGTCTGAAGTATAACAGAATGGTAATACAGATTCCTAGACTTGGGTGTGAGGTCCTTGATCATCAACACCCTGGAAGTAGTCTGAAGTATAACAGAATGGTAATACAAGTCCCTAGGCTTAGGTGTGAGGTCCGTGATCATGAACACCCTGGAACTAGTCTGAAGTATAACAGAATAACAACACAGATTCTGACAAAAGGTCTGAGTGCTTCCACGTAGTGATCGCAACGGCAGACAACCAGAGAATGACCAACACCCAGTATATATAGTAAAGCGCTCTCCAGCGCCTCCCCTAAGTGCTGGACCAATGGGAACTGGTTGAATCGTCAGCTGACCGGCTTGGTCAGCTGACTCCCTTCTGGCTGTCATAAAAGTTCTGCCTCTCAGCGCGCGCGCGCGTCCTTTTGAACCTGTGTGGACTATCAGTCCCAGCCACACCAGACATGTGTTGTAAAGCACCCGCCGTGCTGGACGCGGAGCCGGCCGCACCGCTATCAGAGCATGCGGCGGTTTCTCCGCGTTCAGCCATACTAGTGGATGTAGGCCTACGCGTGCAAACCGCCGCGTTGGACGCGGAATCAGCCGCCTTGTTCTGAGTACACGCGGCGGCTTTTCCGCGTTTTCTCACACTTGTTAAACACGAATGTATCAACTCTGGAATGTAAACAAACACTCTCTGAGAAACTGCCTCTGCACAGTGTTCAAAATAGCTCATTAGAAGATTTTAATGTATAATAAAAGCAGTTATAAAAGAAAAATAATAAAATCCAATGGCAGCTTTCAGGGTAAGATAAACTACACTTTGGAAACTTGTAATTTGTAGACAGACAATATTACGTGTGCACAAAAGCAAATATGATAACTGTATAAGTAATAAAAAGTAGGAAAACACATTTTTATTGAATGTTATGTCAGAGTTTCAGACAACTTTAAGGTTTCCTGTAAAGGGAACCGGAGGTGAGAGGGATATGGAGGTTGCCATATTTATTTCCTTGTAAATAACGCCAGTTGCCTGGCAGTCCTGTTGACCTTCCGGCATACGTAGTGTCTGAGTCAAAACCCTGGAACAAGCATAAGGCTAATCCAGTAAAACCTGAGTCAGAGTACCTGATCAGCATATCCTTGTTTAGGGTCTATGGCTAAAAGTATTAGATACACAGGATCAGGAGGACTGCCAGGCAACTGGTATAGTTTAAAAGGAAACAAATAAGGCAGCCTTCATATCACTTGCACCTTGGGATCCCTTTAAATCTGCATGCAAACTACAACTATCATTGGTTCAATGACCAACCCTATACCATCCATAATACCAAAGCTATGAGTAGGGTCAGCACAGACACAGCATCCTCAATTATCTTCTCAGTGTGTCTGATGATGGTGATTTGTGGCATGCATGAAATAGAGGCGCTGTGAAAAAAGGGCGCAGGATAAAGCCGAAATTATTATTTTTTGGTAAGGATTACTAAAATATCGATTTACAAACAAATATGGCTTAAAATTATCAATTGTTTCTGAACTGATCTTTAATGACTTATTCCAAAGCCATATATTTTAGGTGTAATTGTGTGTACATCTTATATGTAGCCGAAAAATATTAACGATATTATACTACTGCTAAACCTAACCCTACTCTCACACAGAACCCGCCCTCTACTGATGCCTAACCCTAAGTCCTCCCCCGGAGGTGCCTAACCCCAAGACCCCCCAGGTGGTTCCTAACCCTAAACCCCCCCTTCCTAACGCCTAACCCTAAAACCTCCCTTTCTTCACTGCATACGATAATTAACGAAATTATAATTCTCAAAAGGAATGTAAAAATGATTAAAAAAAGTAGAATTACATTTCAAAACAATAATTAATGAAATTATACTTCTCAAAACGAATGTAAAAATAATAAAAAAAAAAAAGTACAAAATGTTGAAAGGTTAAAAAGATAATTTACAAAAATTATAATTTTCAAAAGAATTTTCATAACATTATTTTTCAAACCACTAATTCTAAAAACGAAAAAGATTGGTTTGATGGGCACGGTGTCTGGTGCCCAGGTTTTGCGCCCAATAGCAGATATTTAACATAAGAGTGAATGGCAGCGCCCGATTTGATCACTTCTCATATGCGCCCAATTTTCCTGCCTCTGATCTGCGGCCGGTGCTTTTGCTCGCGGTTTCTGTCTATGCGGCGTCTATATGAAGCCTGGCCAGCCCTCGCACAAGCCGAAGTTCACATTCTCTCTGTTAACTTTTAAGTTTGTTATTCTCCAGCCATTTCCCCAAAACTAATTCCTCAGCCTCGGCCTTTGCACAATAAACATAACTTTGAAGCGCCGCCGTCATATCGGTCAACATGAGCGGCGTTCCTCACAATATTCAGAGCTGCCATAATGACGCCGCGCCCCATCCATCTTCTTTAACCTCCGCTTACCCCTGAGCTTGGCATGAAACTGTCAGACATTACCGTTCAGGCAAGATTCTCCACTTTACAAGGCTGACTTTGCCCTGATTGGGGCGAGCGAGAGCGGCCCATAAAGTAAATGCCGTTCCGCTACCTCCCTTTAGAGCGCCATTGTTTGCGACTCTGTTTTCCGGTCGGCGTTAATTATCTTGAGTTAGGGGGCTGCAGGTAGCGTCTGATGCGACCCTTGTGTGCCGCCAATGTTTCACCGCCCAATAATGGAGGAGTTGTTGCCGGGGCTTTCAATAGTCTTTATCCATCTCTCAACTCCCATAAAGACTTTATCAAGTAGCCCAGAGCTCAGCTTCTCAGGCTCCGTCATTTAAGGATTTGCAGTCAATCATAACGCAATAGGTTTGAATGCAGATGGGACCGATGGACTTTCAGGGGGTGTAAAATGTATCAGCGTTTATTTTTTTTTTATAAGCCTTTCATTCATCACAATATGGAAAGCCACATTGCTGCAAGGGTTTCAAAAGTTTTTAAACTATCAGCAATAGAAAAGGATACAGGATTTATAGATGATGGTATAGTGGTGAGTATACAGACCTTGCTCTCATTAGATGTAAACCGCCGCATCCCCACCGCAAAACGAGGGCTTTAGACCCCCCCCCCCCCCAAATCTCCTGGGGAAAATCCGGCCGGTGCTTCCTGAAAGAGGCAGAGCTTTCAGCTGTAGCTCTGTCTCTACTGATGTCAATCGCCGTGGATCGCCGCCTCTCCCCGCCCCTCTCACTCTTCCTTCACAGAGAGGGCGGGGGAGAGGCGGAGATCCGCATGGCGGTTGACGGCAGGAGAGGCAGAGCTACAGCAGAAAGCTCCGCCTCTCAGGGCAGCACAATCCACGACCAAGATGGTTGTGGATGTTTGTCCCGGGATTTGGGGGGGTCTAAAGCCCTCGTTTTGCGGCGGGGATGCAGCGGTTTACATCTAATGAGACTACTGAAGTGATCTACCAGGTGAAAATAGCAATTTTTGTTTGCTTCAAAGTCTCTTTAAGCCTGGTGCACAACTTCAGTTTTTACCACTTCCTTGTAGTACAGGGGTCAACATCTAAAACATAGTCTAAATCATAACCCAGAAAATCAAGATTTAACATTTACTGAACAGTCTCAATATAGTAAGTGACATACTGTAGCTATAGCGACCATGGGGGTCAGCTCCTCCCCCTTCCGCAGAGTGGCATAGTGGAGCAGTTTAACCCCCTTGGCGGTATGAAAAATACCGCCAGGGGGAAGCGCAACAGTTTTTTTTAATTTTTTTTTTTTTTTTATCATGTAGCGAGCCGAGGGCTCGCTACATGATAGCCGCTGCTCAGCGGCATCCCCCCAGCCCCGCCGATCGCCTCCGGCGATAGGCGATCAGGAAATCCCGTTCAAAGAACGGGATTTCCTGGAGGGCTTCCCCCGTCGCCATGGCGACGGGGCGGGATGACGTCACCGACGTCAGCGACGTCGGGACGTCATTGGGAGACCCGATCCACCCCTCGGCGCTGCCTGGCACTGATTGGCCAGGCAGCGCTCGGGGTCTGGGGGGGGGGGGGGCCGCGCGCCGCACCGGATAGCGGCGATCGGGCGCGCGGCGGCGGCGATCGGGGTGCTGGCGCAGCTAGCAAAGTGCTAGCTGCGTCCAGCAAAAAAAAAATTAAGCAAATCGGCCCAGCAGGGCCTGAGCGGCACCCTCCGGCGGCTTACCCCGTGTCACACACGGGGTTACCGCTAAGGAGGTTAAAGAGAAACTCCGACCAAGAATTGAACTTTATCCCAATCAGTAGCTGATACCCCCTTTTACATCAGAAATCTATTCCTTTTCACAAACAGACCATCAGGGGGCGCTGTATGGCTGATATTGTGGTGAAACCCCTCCCACAAGAAGCTCTGAGTACCGAGGTACTTCTGGCAGTTTCCTCTCTCTGAATCCTGTTGCATTGTGGGAAATAGCTGTTTTCAGCTGTTTCCAACTGCCAAAACAGCAAGCAGCAGCTACATCACTTGCCAGCAGTAAAAATGTCACCATGTAATAAATGTCAGAATATAAATCAGGGATTTCAAAGATTTTACAATGGGCAAACACTGACTAAATCATTTATACATAATTTTTGTAAAAATTAAGCACTTTTTTTATTACATTATTTTCACTGGAGTTCATCTTTAATATTGACCTGCTCTGCTGCTGCTTCAGGTCTCCTCTGAACTTCCTGACCTGACAGTCACATTCCACATGCTGCATACCTCTGGCTCCCAATGCATGTCATGTGATCAGGAGCGGGAGGTATGGAAGCACAGAGCGTGCAGCTGCTGAAGAGGTCAATATTACACTGCTCCACTACCCTTCTCTGCTGGTGTTGGGGAGGGGGGGGGGTGTGCTTCTGCTGGCTTTTAGGAGAGAACAGAAGGGGATAGAGGTAAATGGTGGAACAGAGGGCGTAAGGACTGCTCCTGTACATGCCTGCTTCCCCGTCCCTACAATCTTATTTGCCTCGAATATTCTTTAAGCAAACCTGAAGTGAGAGGGATATGGAGGCTGGTAAATGTATTTCTTTTAAACAATGCACTTTGCCTGGCCGTCCTGCTGATCCTCTGCCTCTAATACTTTTAGCCATAGACCCTGAACAAGCATGCAGTTTGACTGAATTTGCCGCATGCTTGTTCCAGGTGTGTAATTAAAGGATACCCGAGGTGACATGTGACATGATGAGATAGACATGTGTATGTACAGTGCCTAGCACACTAATAACTGGTCTGTGTTCCTTTTTTTCTTTCTCTGCCTGAAAGGTTTTAAAATCAGGTATATAAGTGACAGTTAATGTCTGAGTCAGGACTGGGTCAGACTACAGTGCAACCCTCAGCGATAAGGAATTACAGTCATAAAACACTTTTCTAGCAGAAAATGGCTTCTCTGAGCAGGAACGAGATAAAAAGTGACAAAGGTTCATAGATTTTAGCTCTGGCATACTTCAATGAATGTGTCATTGAGCAGAAACAATTAAACAGTAAAAACTTAAAAACTAGATTTACTGTAAAATATAAAATACAACTGTGGGATATCTAAAAAAGTAATTTCTAACAGAAGGAGGATAGATGTAGTTGTTTATCTTATCTGTTTATTTTCACCTCGGGTGTCTTTTAAGATTTCTGGACGGAAGTCTCACGTCCAAATTAGTTACATTGTAGGTTCCTGGACTTGAGACTTACGCCTAGCACTAAAAACTGCCATAGCCACGATTGTGCACACGCGCGCCCCCGGACGATGTATAGATGCATCAAAATGTTGTTGCCTAGCAATGCATCTATACAGCACTGGGGTCCCCAAACTGTGCGCCTTAGCAATCGCATTCAATCGCTATAGACACACAGGCTGGCGATAATGGCACGCTACATGCCTCACTAATGATGAAATATGGCATGTATGGTATAGTTTTAACCAGGATGAGCCAAAAAATGTATTTTGAGGTGCTTTAAAACTGTGTGGCCATTTGTCATGTAAAAGTTAGGAAGGGGGAAACATGAAAAAATGTGTAATTTTTGCGCTTACGCCTTTTTTTTTTAAAGTTAAATTGCCCTTGAATTTAAAGAGAACCTGAACTGAAAATAAAAAGTCAAAATAACCATACACAGGTCATACTTACCTCCCGTGTAGTCTACTCCTCATTCAATCTCTTTCTCCTCTCCTGCGTCCCGTTTGTCCACTGTGTTCAATGCATTTCTCCGTCCTCCATTTTAAAAATGGCCATTACCCCATAACAGCTTCACTGTTAAACTGTAATATCACCCACATGAGCCATAGGGAAACATGGACATTACCTTGCACATTCAGTTGTAACTGACAGCTGCTGATATATAACTGACAGCAACAAAATCTTGTCAGAAGTGGAAGGGATCACTGTAAGAAGAACACGGTGAGCTTCTGAGAGGAACTGACAGTGAGGTTAGTATGTAATATTCATTTGCAGCTACGTCATGTGTTTATTTTAAATAATTTTCCTCGCTTCAGGTTCCCTTTAAATAACACTTTAAAAAAATGTATCCTAAGAAAGTTTAGAATGTCCTGAAAAAAACATAATATGTATCACTGTGATGGCATTGGGATGGCATAGGAAGTAACAAGCTATTGCTGTATCAAAAGGGGCCCAGCTAAAAATTGTCAGGAACCTTACAGAGACTCTGTACTTTTAAAAAAAGCTCTCTGGGGGATACTTCCCTCGGGAGGGGGAAGCCTTAGGGTCCCAATGAGGCTTCCCCATCCCCTGCAACCGCAGGGAATCCAGCGCTGGCTCCCCCGAATCCTCCCCCCGACAAGCTTGACAAGGCTTGATATCAAGGCCGGATTTAGGCCAAGGCCACCTAGGCCATGGCCTAAGCACCACAGGAGCAAGTGCACCAAAGCAGCAGGCTAAACGAGCTTGCAAATGCTGCAATGCAGGGAGATCAGGTGAGTGCCTGACTGCGGTACTCTGCTGCTGGCCGCCTGTGTAGCAGCCACCTTTCTCTCTGTGCACGTTTGCATTGTGGCTAGCGGTTATGGACTTGGGCAGCTTTGAAGACAGAAAGGAAGAGGAAGCTTCTGCACTGGAGATGAGCGGAGAAATGAGTGACACTGATGGCTGATACGGTGTGCAGGCAAGCTGGCTACCTATACTGAAGGGGGTGTGGGGGGGATTAAGGGAGTAATTTTGCTACCTATACTGGAGGGAAAGGGGGGAGGGGTCATCAGGCTACCTATACTAGAGGGAAGGGGTCATGTGGCTACTTATACTGGAGGTAAGGGGAAGGAGTCATGTGGTTACCTATACTGCAGGGAAGGGGGAGGGGTCATCTGGCTACCTATACTCAAGGGGGGCGGCTGGTGAAAGTGGCCTTGGGCGGTAAAGAGTACAAATCTGGCCCTGCTTGATATATTTATCTCTACGGGATCCTGCGCAGTGGAAGCACTTCGTTCGGGTTAAGGTGGAAATAGTCAAACCCGATCGTAACTGCACTACTGCGCAGGCGCAAAAGGACTCGTGCATGCGCAGTAGAGCGGAACGATCGGGTTCGGCTATTTCCGCCTGAACCTGAATGAAGAGTGGCTGGTGCACCTGTGCAGGATCACGGTAGGTAAATATTTACCTCACCGCATTTCGGGGGGCCCCGGCAAGCTAACGGAGGGACAGAGGAGGGGAAGACTCATTAGGATCCAGAGGCTTCCCCCTCCCGAGGTAATTATCCCCCAGAGGGATTTTTTTTTCGATAACAGGTTTTCTTTAAGGGGTAAAAACCGTAACCTGAAGGGGTTAAATTCATTGCTACTAAAGGTGATTCTACAAGCTGTAAAATGGGTAGTTTTTCATACATTGGTTCTCCATTTTGTTAAATAATGGAATAGGGTAGGACCTGTTCTGTGTTATTTTATACCTGAGGTTAGATTTAAATAATTTTAGAATTTGCTGAAGAACAGAAGATTTTTTATTATGTCCTGAACTCCTGATACATAATATCTTAAAGGGACCCCTAGCAGAGACTTAAAAAGCAAATCTGAACTTACCTGGGGCTTCCTCCTGCCCATCGTAGCCCGCTAGGTCCCCGGCATCCTCCTGGTCCCTTCCGTGGTCCCACTGCCGGCCCCTTTAGTGCGGCGACTTCGAATGAAGTTGTGTGCAACTGCACATGTGCATCACATCCGCGCACCCGTCTCAATCATGCGCCAGTTTTTCGAGAACAGAGCATGCAAAGGATGCTTACAGCGACAGGTGCGTTATCGAGCCGGGTGCATGGAGGGGCTGCAGTTGCACACTACTTCGGCTTAAGTCACCGGGCTAATGGAGCCACCAGCAGAGTGGCCAGGTAAGTTCAGATTTGCTTTTTAAGTCTCTGCTAAGGGTCCCTTGAGGGCCCTTTCACTCGGTGGCGGTGCGGTTCGGCAAATTGCCGCATTGCTACTGCAGCCTAATGAAAGTCTTTGGGAAAGTTCATACTTCCCATGTTGCGGTGTTCCGTGCAGGCCTGTTTTTAGCGGAGTGATGCGGTACTAACGCCGATTTGTAATGTGAAACCAGCCTGAAAGAATGAAAGCAAGTGTCCTTTCTTTTTGTTGTGATTGGAATACTTCCCTGCTCTACAAGGCAAGAGAAAAAGAAAGTTGGCCTGAGTAAGGGAAAGAATCGGAGTTCTGCCTTAAATACCAGCAGTTTCACTGTCGCACTGAGCCGATGTATTCCTCCGTAATCCATTCTGTATTTACTCTGGCTACAGTAAATTGTGTTATTGCTTCTATTCAGCGTATAAGGTAATAGCTTCCTCACTCTCCCCATCTACCCTTTCATTTAAAATATATATCTGCAAAGAGGCCGCTTTACTCGGAATGCGTTGATGGCGTGGAGAGCCCAGAGGGCAGCGGCACACAGTAACGCAATGCATTACAAGTCCCCGCGCTCGCCATCAACACTGCTTAACGCCGCAGCGGGGCTCCGCGACGCCAGCGCTTCTATTCAAATTAAAAAAGAGAAATCTTCACGTACCGCGATGTGAGAGTCATCCCCGGGATCCTGCGTGCGCCGCTCAATAACATACACACTTGTTAGGGGGCTCGTAAAGACGCACTCTCATCACTACGGCTACGGAGAGGACAAACGCAGAGCGATAAAGAGGCGTGCTGGAGAATAGTCGTCGTGAGAGAAATAAGGAGGCTGTCATTGCTGACCTCCTTCTGACATTGCCGATCAGAGTGGCTTTTTTGCCTAAAAAAAATTATTTTCGATTTTGAGAGAATATTTGCAAAAATACATAGTATTTTCGCAATATGGTCAAAGAAAATGTATTTTTCTTTCCAATGCAAAAATTCGCAAAAACCATGGGAGCCTGAAGTCTTGCTGGTTCATAGGGGATGAATACCTATTTCAGGAGACTCTGTAACAATTTTTTCAGCCTTAGTTCTTCTATCCTATAAGTTCCTATGCCTGTTCTAATCTGCTCTGGCTTACTGCAGTCTTTCCTAACTGCACTGTCTCTGTAATAAATCAATGTATCTTTCCTCTGTCCTGTTTGTCGGACTAAAGCTTGATTGTGTGGAATGTGCAGGGCTGCTTGTGATTGGTAGAAGCGATACACACCCTCTGCAGGCCCCCTGCATACTCTGAATGACTCATACACTATGCTTAGCTGAGCCTATTAGAAGCTGGTTAGTTTGTTTGTAAACACTGCCTAAAACTGTTAATTACAAGCCAGGATTGCAGCAGAGAGTGGCAGAAACAGCACAGAGGGGCACAGGAGAAAATAATGAATAGAATGGTATGCTTTTTATTGTAAGAATATTAGAGTACAGATTCTCTGCACAAAATGTTATTTTTTACAGTAAAAATTAGCATAAAGTGAGAAAATCATTTATTTAAAAAATCATGTGATTTTTTTTTTTAAATCACAAACTTATTACAAAATGATTTTTGATAGCATTTTTGCTCGAAAGTCAAATTTGACATTATTGTTGTGAAGATGAAAGCGAAAAAGAATATTGGCCTGTTCACTCATCACTGTTGCTGATTACCTGGCTATCATGCTGATCCCCTTGGCCAGGAAATCTGTCTGAATAAATCTTCTGCAACAGCTTTGCAGATTGTAACCCTATGGACCCTTTTCCACTACTTTCCTGGAGCTTCTACCAGCCCCCTGCAGCCGTCCTGTGCCCTCGCAGTCACTCACCGAGCCTCCGGTCCCCCGCCGCCAGCTAATTTGGTTTTCGCTGACAGGTCCGACAGGTCTGGCCAGGCCATGCGTATTTTTCTTCACGTTCCTGTCCGCAATAGTGTCTTGCGGGATGCTATCGAGGATGGGAACATGAAGAAGGATATGCATGGCCAGGCCTGCGCAGGTGCAGAAAGCCAGCCGACTCCCTGTCAGGGCCTGTCAGCGAAAAATGTCCAGCAGGGCCATACCAATAGGGGATGCAAATCTTGTCCAGCAGGGGCATACCAATAGGGGATGCAAGCCATGCAGCCAAGGGGAGCTCTGGGGCCCGCTCAGGGCTGTTTTGGGGGGAGCCGGAGGGGTCGCAGCATGAGGGGAGAGCATTAGACATCGGCGGGGAGAGGGGGCGGTCCCCCCCACCTCGGGCTCTTCTCTCAGCGCGCTCCCCTCCAGCATCAATTAAATTGCGAGCAGCGGCGGGGGGCAGCAACACATACCTTGATCCGGAGGTTCCGCTCTCTCAGTGTCTGACGCTGCATCCCGTTTAAACAGGAAGTAGCGTAAGGCTCTTAGAGATCGGAGACCTCCGGGTGAAGGTATGTGTTGCTGCCCGCTGTCCGCCGCTGCTCGCAATGTAATTGATGCTGAAGGGAAGCGCGCTGAGAGGAGAGCCCGAGGTGAGGGAGGTGAGGGACCGCTCCCCTCCCCGCCGATTTCCAATGCTCTCCCCTCATGTATAATTTAAAATATGCATCCAATCCTCCTCTGCACTGTTACTAACTGTTACTACTATGTTTTATGAAAGCTATGATTAAAGGACTTACGAGGTGAAAATAAACTTCGGAGAAAAACAATTATATCTATCCTACTTCTCCTAAAAATGTATTTTTTACATTTTCCACAGTTTTATTTTATATTTAAATCTAGTTTTTAAGTTTTTACTGTTTCATTGTCTCTGCTCAATGACACATTCATTGCAGTATGCCAGAGCTCAAATCTATGATTTATTGACCCCTTTTATCTCTTTCCTGCTCTTAAAAGCCATTTACTGACAGAAAAATGTTTTATGGCTGTAATTACTTATCAGTGAGGGTTATGCTATAGTCTGACCCAGTCCGACCCGGTCCCGACCCAGACAGAAACTGTCACTTTCATACCTGATTTTTAACTTTTTCAGGCAAAGAAAGAAAAAAAGGAACACAGCATAGTTATTTGTGCGCTTGACACTATACATACACATGTCTATCTCATCATGTCACATGTCTCCTCGTAAGTCCTTTAAGGACCATATCGATCCGAAACATGTTGGCTGGTTGTTATATCTGATTTTTTTTATGAGTACGTCCACAATAAAGATTTTGTAATTTTTGGACATTGTGCGGACCCTTGCACATACATCAAATAAGGCGCCAGGAAAAAGGGCGCAGGTATAGCTGAAATTTTAAGATATTGACTATAACAATATTTTTATTGTTTCTTCATCTGTACCTGAGATAGAATAATACATATGTCAAAATAACGGTAAAAAAATCGTAAATAACGCCGATAGCAATGAAAAAAAAATACACTCACCTAAAGGATTATTAGGAACACCATACTAATACGGTGTTTGACCCCCTTTCGCCTTCAGAACTGCCTTAATTCTACATGGCATTGATACAATAAGGTGCTGAAAGCATTCTTTATAAATGTTGGCCCATATTGATAGGGTAGCATCTTGCAGTTGATGGAGATTTGTGGGATGCACATCCACGGCACGAAGCTCCCGTTCCATAACATCCCAAAGATGCTCTATTGGGTTGAGGTCTGGTGACTGTGGGGTCCATTTTAGTACAGTGAAATTATTGTCATGTTCAAGAAACCAATTTGAAATGATTCAAGCTTTGTGACATGGTGCATTATCCTGCTGGAAGTAGCCAACAGAGGATGGGTACATGGTGGTCATGAAGGGATGGACATGGTCCGAAACAATGCTCAGGTAGCCCGTGGCATTTGAACGATGCCCAATTGCCACCAAGGGGCCTAAAGTGTGCCAAGAAAACATTACTCACACCATTACACTACCACCACCAGCCTGCACAGTGGCAACAAGGCATGATGGATCCATGTTCTCATTCTGTTTACACCAAATTCTGACTCCATCGAGACTCATCAGACCAGACAACATTTTTCCAGTCTTCAACTGTACAATTTTTGTGAGCTTGTGCAAATTGTAGCCTCTTTTTCCTATTTGTAGTAGAGATGAGTGGTACCGGTGGGGTCTTCTGCTGTTGTAGCCCATCTGCCTCAAGGTTGTGCGTGTTGTAGCTTCACAAATGCTTTGCTGCATACCTCGCATGTAACGAGTGGTTATTTCAGTCAACGCGTTGCTCTTGAATCAGTCGGCCCATTCTCCTCTGACCTCTAGCATCAACAAGGCATTTTTGCCCACAGGACTGCCGCATACTGGGTGTTTTTCCCTTTTCACACCATTCTTTGTAAACCCTAGAAATGGTTGTGCGTGAAAATCCCAGTAACTGAGAAGATTGTGAAATACTCATACCGGCCCCTCTGGCACCAACAACCATGCCTCGCTCAAAATAGCTTAAATCACCTTTCTTTCCCATTCTGACATTCAGTTTGGTGTTCAGGAGATTGTCTTGACCAGGACCACACCCCTAAATGCATTGAAGCAACTGCCATGTGATTGGTTGATTAGATAATTGCATTAATGAGAAATTGAACAGGTGTTCCTAATAATCCTTTAGGTGAGTGTATATTTACAGACGTAATAAGCATAGTAAAACATTGATAAATATTACCGATATTTTACTGCAACTAAACCTAACCCTACTCTCACACAAAACCCTCCCGCTACTGATGCCTAAACCTTAGATCCTCCTGGTGGTCCCTAACCCTAAGACCCCCCCCCCCCGGTGGTGCCTAATCCCAAGACCCCCCCCCTACGCCAACCCCCCCCCCTCCCGGTGGTGCCTAACCCTAAAACCCCTGTTTCTGACGCCTAACCCTAAAACCCCCTTTCTCCACTGCAAATAACATTAATGCAAAAAAGCAATACATTTAGATTATGAAGTTCAAAACAATAATTTCCAATCTTCTAACTCTCAAATAAATTTCAAAACAATATTTATCAAAACACTAATTCTCAAAACTAAAAATTTCGGTTGGACGGGCCCGGGGCCACTATTTATCAGGCACCCAAATTTCTTATTTTGCCGATATTTTGCAATAGCGCCCAGGCACCCAAATTTACTGGTTTCCGACCCTTCCACTGTTTGTTTACTGTCTTCTGGATTGGCTGTCCTGGCTCGAACAGTGTCCGGGTCTCAAGTAGAGCGTTTTTTCCACTCTTCTTACCATGTGTTACGGTTAGCAGAACCTTTATGTATTGTGCTGTAGTCCTTAATGGAAATCCATCTCATTCTCAGAGAGTGCAAAGAGGAGACATTATATGCTTTTCTGAAGATCTATAGGAAGAACATCCAGCAGAGAGATGAGACCAGAGATAAGGACACAATCCCTCTACTTTTTCTTCTGCCTCCTTCGTGCCCTCCATCTCCATCCTATTTTCATAACAAAATATTCATGGCTTTGGGAAAGGGTGACGCTGAAGGGCGCAGGAAATATGTAAATATGAAGGTCAGACTGGATATGTGTGAAAACGGTCGGTTTGTTCTCGCATCAGCCTTTAAAGAACCGCATCAGATAATGGATAAGACAGTCTGAAGAAGGGAGGATGGGTGATGTCAGGGCTGTGAGCGGAGAGGGGGGAATCTGCCTCCCACCTTTATTACAGAGGAAATCTACTCTTACTATGAAAGTACAAGAGTGCTAAAGTCTTTATGATGCCTGTAGACACGTCCGGATTTACCAATAGGCACAGTAGGAACTTGCCTAGAGGTGGTTGGGGAAGAGAAGGGAATGGAAGGATGATAGGCGGGAACCTTGTGCCATGTCTGCTCCTTCCTGTCTGGCCCAAAGTCAAATCTTTCAAGGAGTGATTATAGGGGGGGGGGGGGGGGGGGGGCTAGGGTCTGGGGGACAAGGAGAGGAATAGAAAATGCACAGAGGTATCCACAGAGGTATCCAGCATGAATATACCTCCATGCTTACCTTAGATAGCTTTGCCTCGAATCCGGTATACTTTAATTTTTTTTGTTTTAATACTCTCTAATTCCCTATAAACTAAACAAGCTTCGCCCACAGTTTTTCAGAGAGCCTTGGCAGTAGCAAGGGCTCATGGGAGCTCAGTCTGGGTGGGCAGGAGGAGGGGGAGGTATTACTAGCCAGAGATTTCAGAGGCAGAGGTGAGGAGGGAGGAGGAGGGGGGATTAGGTTTTTTTTTCACAGAAGATGCAGATAAGCCTGCCTCTGTGTAATGTTTACAAACAACATGGCCGCTGTCATTGTATCACAGGAAGAAATAATAATATTCTATTGAAGCTGTTTGCAGCTAGATTTGCTGTGTAAACTATCTAAACTTTAGATAAGATATATAGACAAGTTACTTGTTATAGTTAGTTTTTCATCTCAGATCCGCTTTAGGCCCCGTTCACACTTGCGGTTTTGTCAAAACCGCACCGGATGTCCGGACCGCACCGTATCCGGACCGGACCTGATCCGTACGGTTCCTATCCGGATCCGGTCCGGATCCGGTCCGTTTGCATCCGGTTTCCGTGCGGTGTGAACACGGTTGCGGTCCGGATCCGGTTTCTTAAGGAGATAACAACCTGTAAATACCTGGGGTCTGGGAGGTCAGCAGAAGGGTCTGGGGTCATTGTTGGAGACAGGTGGACGTGTGGAGACCATCCGTGGATACAGAGACTGCTGTTGGGACCATGGATCCAGGCATTTTTCGTATACCTGGGAATTCTCTGTTGTTCGCCTCCTCGTTATCAGACTTATATCAGACATGTTGCTGCCTAGAGCTCCAGCATGAAATCGCTGCTGCCCCACTCTGTGAACTCCATGTGGTCCCCATCCAAAATGCATAGGAAGTGGGGTAGAACGTCCGGTTTTTGTAGCCAGTGTGTTGTGCGCTCTCCGGTTCTCATTACTTTGTATTGGCCGGATGGTGCAGTCCGGCTCCGCCCCGGATACGGCTGCCGGAGGAGCCGGACCAAAAAATAGCGCATGTTCGAACGGACGCCGGAGTCCGGATCCGGTCCGGATCCGGTCCGGCTCCGGTCCGGCAGAACGGACGCATGTGAACGGACGCATAGGCTTTCATTGCTATTGCCGTGCGTCCGTTCCGTCCGTTCTGCAAGCGGTCCGGCTCCGGCACGGCGATTCCGGACGGCCACCGCAAGTGTGAACCGGGCCTTAACTGGCCTGCATAGCAGTGTATAAGCTGTCTAAACTCCTCCCCTACCCCATCATCACCTACAGGAGTTAGTCTGAGAGACACTGGGAGGGGTCACCAGTCAGTTTTTTTCCCAAGAACATATAGCTGACCCCACCCAAATCACAGGAGGGAGCAGAGTGAGGATGTGGACAAGGAAAGGTGGTGTTTAATGGGACTAAATGCATGTGGTCCGGTTTTAGTCATGTAGAGAATTTAAAGAGAATACCCCCCCCCCCCTCCATTGCACGGATCAAGGACCTGACCAAGCACCGGCTGACATAAAATGGCAGTTGTGCCAGTCTGTCATCGCCCTCCACTCCTGCGGCATGAAGCCATCTGCCATGCATGTACACTGGAACTTGTTACACAGTAAAGGCTCTTTTACAACAGGGTTCTCTGTCTGGTAAATCTGTTTACCTTAAACCAGTGCAGCAAATTATAGGCTTTGTCTGAATACGTGTGTTTTGAGAGTACGTTTGACTGTTTTCTGGCTTGGAGCATGACGGACAGGCTGTGGGAGAGAGTTCCAAAGGAGAGGTGACGCTCCTGAGAAGTCCTGCATGCAGGAGTGAGAGAAGGTGACTAAGCTAGGGGACAAGACAGTATAGGAAGACAGGTATAGGTGCCCCCAGTATGCTAGCTCGGCAGTGGTGTAACTAAGGAGCTGTGGGCCCCGATGCAAGTTTTGCAATGGGGCCCCCCCAAGCACTATATACATAACAATTGATATGGCGCACCAAAACCTGCCAATGGCAGCTACAGTGTCAGAGGTGCAAGAAGGGGATGGGGAACAGTTTGTTAATGATTACTACTATTCAAAGTATCTATAGAAGTGATTATTATGAGCACAGAACCAACAGAGAACTAATATTGCGGTTAAGGGAGGGCCCTTTGGGGCCCCTCTGGCCCATAGGCCCTGATGCAGTTGCAACCTCTGCAACCCCTATTGCTATGCCAATGTAGCTAGGTATAGGTGCCCCCAGAATAGGAAGCCAAGTATAAGTGGCTCCAGTATAGGTAGCCAGGTATAGATGCCTCCAGTATAAGTAGCCACATATAAGGGAACCTATACTGGGGGCACCTATACTTGGCTACCTATACTGGGGGCACCTATACCTGGCTAGCTATACTGGGGGCACCTTTACCTGGCTAGCTATACTGGGGGCACCTATACCTGGCTAGCTATACTGGGGGCACCTATACCTGGCTATCTATACTGGGGGCACCTATACTTGGCTACTTATACTGGGGGCACCTATGCCTGGCTACTTATACTGGGGGCACCTATACCTGGCTATCTATACTGGGGGCACCTATACTTGGCTACCTATACTGGGGGCACCTATACCTGGCTAGCTATACTGGGGGCACCTATACCTGGCTAGCTATACTGGGGGCACCTATACCTGGCTAGCTATACTGGGGGCACCTATACCTGGCTAGCTATACTGGGGGCACCTACAGTATAGTTGGCTATAAGTGCTTCAGGCTGCACCATGGGAGGTCCGGCTCTGCCTGGGAGGAGCGAAGGTTCCGAGTGGGATGGTATCTGGAGATTAATGAGGAAAGCTACAGGCCAGGTCAGGGAAGGCAGGATCAGGATGAGTGTCAGAACTTATCCCTTAAAAAACCAGTCAGCCATGACAGCTGTTATGTTGGTATCTTCCGATGGGTGTAATTGAGCCATCAGCGGGAGATGATGATGCTGCTTTCTATAATAAAGTTGTACGGAGTCCTGGTAAGAAAACCCACTTTCAGGCGCCCCGAGTGGTGTTCTGCCGCCGTCCTGCCCTCCTGGTGTCCAGGGCTTCTCTGTTTAATATTTAACATTCTGTACGGCGTGAATAATTGATGGGCCTGTCTTCGCAACTGAAAATCTGCAGCAAATTTTATTGTTGACAAGTGTAATAATGTTCTTGCACCTTCTTAACTTTTGCCATTAAATATTAATGGGCGCTGTGTTATCCATTATACAGCGATGACCTCTGGAATGTTTAGGGCCCAGAGATTAATCCGCCATACTCTTCAGATGAATTATAAATAATAATAAGCATCCTAATGGCGCAGCAGGAATATGTGATGGCTGGAATATCATGGGTGAGATTAGGGCGGCCTCCGACAGATTGCGCGAGGAGAGGGATCTGCCGTGCGGGGCCGCGGAAGACGGCTCTTGTCAGCGCTGATGGGGAAGGATGTCTCTTCCAGGAGCTGCCTCACTGAAAATACAAAGTGTGAGCAATGTTAAAGTGCGGCTCCGGGCAAAACTTTTGTTTTTGTTTAATTTTTCATGAGATTTGTTACAACCTGTTTTTTTTCTGTTTCAGTCCTCAGTCTGAAGATTCTCCATCTGCCAGTGCTATGTGATGCTACATCGAGGACACAGACAGCAATACCACCTGACTGAGGCTCTAACTCATCCTTTGGCTCTGCTAATATTGTAAAGCCGCATATTCCATCCCTTAAAGGATACCCGAAGTGACATGTGACATGATGAGATAGACATGGGTATGTACAGTACCTAGCAAACAAATAACTATGCTGTGTTCCTTTTTTTCTTTCTCTGCCTGAAAGAGATAAATATCAGGTATGTAAGTGGCTGACCCAGTCCTGAATCAGACAGGAAGTGACTACAGTGTGACCCTCACTGATAAGAAATTCCAACTATAAAACACTTTCCTAGTAGAAAATGGCTTCTGAGAGCAGGAAAGAGATAAAAAGGGGAATTTCTTATCAGTGAGGGTCACGTTGTAGTCACTTCCTGTCTGAGTCAGGACTGAGTCAGCCACTTACATACCTGATATTTAACTCTTTCAGGCAGAGAAAGAAAATAAAAGCAACACAGCATAGTTATTTGTGTGCTAGGCACTGTACATACACATGTCTATCTCATCATGCCACACGTCACTTCGGGTATCCTTTAAGTCATCTTTCTTGTGGCTCACCTTTTAGCTGATGCAGTTCTACCTCATTTCGTGTGCAGCACCCTCTTTTATATATTACATCCATGTTTAGCAGCCACTCTTCCATTCCATGTGCATCCCCCTCTTCCATGTGTATCATCCATGTACTGTAGCCCCCTCCCATTCCATATGCAGCCCCCTCTACCATGTGTATCATCCATGTACAGCAGCCCCTCCCATTCCATGTGCAGCCCCCTCCTCCATGTGTAACATCCATGTACAGCAGCCCCCATTCCATGTGCAGCCCTTTCTTTCATGTGTAACATCCATGTACTGTAGCCCCTCCCATTCCATGTGCAGCCCCCTCTACCATGTGTAACATCCATGTACAGCAGCCCCCTCCCATTCCATGTGCAGCCTCCTCCTCCATGTGTAACATCCATGTACAGCAGCCCCCCATTCCTTATGCAACCCCCTCTTCCATGTGTATCATCCATGTACAGCAGCCCCTCCCATTCCATATGCAGCCCCTCTTCCATGTGTAACATCCATGTACAGTAACAGCATCCCCCTCCCATTCCGTGTGCTGCCTTTCCCTTCCATGTGTAACATCCATGTACAGCACCTCCCTCCCATTTCATGTGCAGCCTCCTTTTCCACGTGTTACATCCATGTACAGTAACCGCATCCCCCTCCCATTCCGTGTGCTGCCTTTCCCTTCCATGTGTAACATCCATGTACAGCACCTCCCTCCCATTTCATGTGCAGCCTCCTTTTCCACGTGTTACATCCATGTATGGCAAGCCCTCCCATTCTATGCAAGCCGAAGTTCGACAGCAGTAAAAAAAAAACAAAATAACGCATGAGACATGTTTCGTGTCCCCTCAGTAGCTTCCTCAGCAGTCTGTAATGAACTAAATATTATTCATAATTCTTCTTTGACCAAAGATGCCCTCTTCAACCACCATAAAAATGTGTTCTAAAGCTTGCATTTTTAATGCAAATAGCAATTGCATAAAATTGTGAACTTGTGAGGATTATTTATGTGTGGAAGGTAATATATAAGGTGGTAATGACCTTGTGGTGTCATAGTCTGGGGATGAATATGTATCCTGCTAGAATGCCATGTGCGCTGCGTGTGCTGAATGGTGTACATGGTGTCCGAGATGCTGTTCCAGGAGGTTACATATTTATCCCTAGACTACGACACTAGAGACTTCTTAGCAATGTATACATTTTATTCTGCACATAAATAATCTTCACAAGTTTGTGCACCAGTGTGCGTGGCCACGCCCCCATCGTATTCCCTCCAGCAGCAACGCTAGCTGTTTTAGTTCATGATGTAACAAAAAAGAAGATCGGTTCGGCACTCAAGGATAACCAGGACAGCACAAGGGAGTTCCTCAGCAGTGATACAGCAACTGCATGTGCTCAAGACGCAGAAGTAAGGATGAGCTCTCAGAATCGGAACAGTTCAGAGTTCTGACTTTCGCATCGGAATTAGGCTGTTTCGAGTAAAATCCCAAAAATTCAGAAATAAAATTGCTTCGAGTACCGCTTTCCATTCTGCCGATGCAAAGAATTTTTGGCCCTTAGTGATGTCACCAAAATGGCCACTGGGGATTCCCTGGTTGGCAAAGGCCACTCTAAAGTGGCAGAACAAGCATTTTTTTCACATGAACAGGGGCTCCAGGAGACCAGAGCATCCCCTACCCTGGTCCCCTGGACCCCCGATCCATGTGGAAAACCACTCGTTCTGCCACTCAAGCTTGGGGGGACCAGGGATCCCCCCCTCGGTGGCCATCTTGTTGGTGTCACTGTTTGCCGAAAATTGTTTCTGAATCAAATTTTCACCGTGTTAGTGCTGTCTTTACTGTAAATTCTTGTTTCCGAAGCCAATTTTCATAATGACAGAACTATTGACCACATTGACTTCAATAGAAAATGCCTTCGGAACATGAAAATCGGAACACGAAATTCAGTATTTGGCTGTGGAATACCGAATTTCATCGAAATCAGAATTTGGCTGTTCCAATCCACCTTACATAGAAGCAGTGGTAAATAAACCAATCGAAGAATGAAAGTCTGGCTCTATGCAGTTTATTCAAAGTAAAAAGCATTCAAATGCAATCAAAGGATGGTATCCAAAGTGATGAACAATGTATAAACAAGCTCAGTTACTTATAGTTGCTGTGCTATGATCGAGAGGTTGGCGGTGGGCGTCTGTGGTGCACGGCCTTTCGACCGTAACACGGAGGTAATTCTTGCTTATTCCAAGGCTAGTGCACTCAGACTTTCATTCCTCTATTCGTTTAATTCAAGGTATACTGGCCAGTTCTGTTGTTTGGAAGACCAGTAGCTGCCTACGATTTTGGTTTGCCACCTACCTTCACCTCTGCTAGATTTACTACTTTTCTCTTCTCGTCCATGATTTACCCCAGACCCCCCCCCCCCCCCCTTCCCCCGGTTGCGTGACCCACTGAGTTTGACCCTTGGACTCTTGTTCCTGACCTTGAGTTTGCCTGGATTGACAGTCATCTAACCTTGGCACTGACCTGGTTCCTGGATGTCGGGCCCAATCCAAGTCACTTTTTTTTCCTAAATTTTCTTCTAGGAGATAATTTTGCTTAAAAGGCATTTTACTGATAATATGTGAAAATATCGCCTAGGAGAAAAAGTGATTGGGATTAGGCCCTGTGTCTCTGTATGACTTGTGTTTCCTCACCCTCAGATCCTAATCTGGCACGCAAATTCCTGGGGGAAACTTGGTGGCGTAGTGGTTAGCGCTCAAGCCTTGCAACGCTGGATTCCCAGTTCCAGTCAGGGCACTATCTGCATGGAGGTTGCATGTACTCCCCGTGTCTGTGTGGGTTTCCTCCAGACGCTCTGGTTTCCTTCCACATCCCGTCATACAGATAACTTAATTGGCTTCCTGATTCTGATCTTGTGATTTCTCCGCCGCCATCACCGCCTCAGTTTGCCGCATCTGCTTGCACCCATTGAAAAAGAACACTTTGCTGTCCGAAACGATGCCGTCAGTCTAGGTAATACTTGGTGGGGTTTTGCCCTTTCACTCCGCTGTGTTGAACTATCTGAACTGCCTTGCATTACTTGCATATAATAATTCTAGGGACTTTTACATGCAATGTGCCCACGAATGGACAGTCGATTCATGTTGCCCACAAGCGCTGTATCTCTATAGGTACTGAAAGAAGGATTTCTTTTGATTCTTGCATATGTTTGTATTCAAATGTGGACATTGCTGTATTCATTTGTAAAGATGTACAGAGGCGCCAAAAGAATAAAATATGCTAAAATCGTTAAAACGTTCAGGAGGCGGTGGTGGACCAGCCACTCCAAACAAGACACGATGCTCTCAAATGAGGTAGTAACAATTTATTCACATACTCCTAGAGACAACTGGCAACGCGTTTCTTGGGCATAGTCCCGCTTCATCAGGCAATATACAACAGGAGTATCACACAGCTGGGGGTCCAATCACAGCTTGGTATCTTGTTTTATATACATAGCAATCACCCCCGCCTTCGCAGAGGGGTCCAGAGGCTTTGGAGGTCCTTCCTCCTCCCTCTCCCCAACTGCAAGTACAGCCAATTAGCAAAAAAAAAACCTCCATGTTTGCTCACAAAAACCATGTGTAGGAGCAGATGTCATTTTTTTCCTGCTTCCAGACACTGCTTCACAGCAGAAAACTCTCTGCTGCCATTCGCTGACTCCCGACCACGTGATCTGCATGGGGTTCGGGGAGAAAGGGGCCCCATGCTATCATTCTTGCGGGGGGCCCTATTAAGTCTAGTTACGTCCCTAGTAACACCCCTCCACCAAGAGTGGACTCAGACATTTAGAAACATTACACAGGTCGCCAAAAGGATAACATTTGCTAAAATAGTTAAAAATAGAGGAGGCAGCGGTGAACTTATCTCCTCCAAATAGACACATGGTATTGTCGATTTTGTAAATCAAAGCAATTTATTTACATACTCCAGAAATTCAGTGCAACGCGTTTCACGGGCGTGACCCTGCTTCATCAGGCAATATAAACAAAGCATATAACACATGCAGGTTTAGTTTACACCAAGCACTTGGAGGAGATAAGTCCACTTGGACTTGGAGGAGGTAAGTCCACCTCTGCCTCCTCTATTTTTAACTATTTTAGCTAATGTTATCCTTTTAGCACCTCTGTTCTGTTGCTAAGTGCAAATAGAGAAATATAGTGCTAATGCTCAGTTCAGGAAAACACGTCTCTGTGCTTGGTTGACAAAGAAAGTGAAATAGAACAATGAAAGGTGCCCAAACTCATGCAAAGTCAGAATAGACCCACATGTCAAAAAGGCAAACCAGGTGTAATGGAATGACTCAATTCAAGAGACATGTGCAATATGAGACAGCAAAAGATGGAGGAAGATCAAAGCAGGATTATCAGATACAACTTCTTTATAGTAGTGACTGCAATTTCTATGGTGGTACCACCAGTCATTCAGTTAATAGCACCCACGTACTTGCATGCGCTGACCGTGTTCAGAGAGACCAATATAGTGTAGTACGTACTGGAATGTGGAAAAATGGCCGAGTACAAAAGTGTTATATTCACAAAGCAGGGTTACCTCCAAGGCAACCACTGTATAGGCAGGTGAGTAGTTTAACCTGACCCCACTCAGGATTAAGAAGTCACTCTCCGTAGATTAGGAAAAAAGGGGGGACCCCGCTCCACCAAGGGTGGATGCAAAACTGCAGAATGAACAGAGGCACCAGAAGAGTAAAAGCAATGCTTAAAACTGTCAATTATTTAAACATACGATTTATTGGCATACTCCACGATAAGTTGCAATGCGTTTTGCAGGCGTAACCCTGCTTCCTCAGGCAATAAAAATGGGGGAACATTTCTGTCAGAGGCGCCTGGCGTTTACTGAACTTTGAACTGTTGTATGCTCACCCATTTTCACTGCCTGAGGAAGCAGGGTTACGCCTACGAAACACGTTTGCAACTTATCGTGGAGTATGCCAATAAATCATATGTTTAAATAATTGACAGTTTCTATTGTCTGCTTATACGAGGTAAGTCCACAGCCAGCTTCCAAGCATTTTTTAACTATTTTAAGGATTGCTTTTACTCTTCTGGAGCCTCTGTTCATTCTGACCGTGTTCAGAGTTCTACCTCCAGTAAAGGCACACCGCGTTTGCCTCTTCATGAATACAGGTAACCGGCTCTAAGAATGGTTCTCTTACACAACGCGCAAACTCTGTTTTCTAAGTATTGTTTCATAGACTGAGCCTGCCATGAATCTTTTATTGAGCACACAGCTGGGCCTTCTGCTCTTTTTTGTGACTCTTCAATAAAAACCCATAAAATATCCCACTTAATTCTCAGGGGTGGCTATTAAAAATTTCCTCATCCGCACAAAAAAAAGAAGCAACACCAACAAAGCCGACATAAAGGAAATCCCAGGTTTTCGGCTGCAGAAGATGAATGACACGGCGGTCTTCCTTCACGTTGTCGTATGCGTTCCGCGCACGAAGCTCCGAGAAGGGACTTCATCTCACCGTTCCCATAAAATACAGTCCTGTCTCCATCCTCCCATTCACCATTCCGTCCGAGAAATTAACAGTTGTAAATTCAATCGCACATTTCCTCGCTGCGTCCTCGTTATACCTCTTATGAGTGGTCTCCCGAGATCAGCTTCATGTAAATGATCTTATCAATCTGCTTTAATGTGATAAAATAACTTGTTTCTAGCTACACTTTGCAATGGGGATGAGCTGGAATTTCACGTTTGAAAATCCCGTTTACACTCTCTCAAACGTTTCACGGAAACATCCATTCTCACGTATTTTCATGGCTGGCAAAACAATACAGTGGGATGCGAAAGTTTGGGCAACCTTGTTAATCGTCATGATTTTCCCGTATAAATCGTTGGTTGTTACGATAAAAAATGTCAGGTAAATATACATACAGGAGACACACACAGTGATATTTGAGAAGTGAAATTAAGTTTATTGGATTTACAGAAAGTGTGCAGTGATAATTTAAACAAAATTAGGCAGGTGCATAAATTTGAGCACCACAAAAAAGAAATGAAATCAATATTTAGTAGATCCTCCTTTTGCAGAAATTACAGCCTCTAAACGCTTCCTGTAGGTTCCAATGAGAGTCTGGATTCTGGTTGAAGGTATTTTGGACCATTCCTCTTTACAAAACATCTCTAGTTCTCAGGTTTGATGGCTTCCGAGCATGGACAGCTCTTTTTAATTCACACTACAGATTTTCAATTATATTCAGGTCTGGGGACTGAGATGGCCATTCCAGAACATTGTACTTGTTCCTCTACATCAGGGGTGCCCACACTTTTTCGGCTCGCGAGCTACTTTAAAATTTGCCGAGGCCAGGAGATCTACCAACGTCCCAAATGCTAAGCATGCCCCTCCCCCCCAACGTAGGTTAGCCAGGTGTATGTGCCTGCAGCATAGGTTACGTGCCCTCAGTATAGGTTAGCCAGGTATATGTGCCCTCAGTATAGGTTAGCCAGGTATATGGGCCCCCAGTCAAGGTTAGCCAGGCATATGGGCCCCCAGTGTAGGTTAGCCAGGCATATGGGCCCCCAGTGTGGGTTAGCCAGGCATATGGGCCCCAGTGTAGGTTAGCCAGGCATATGGGCCCCCAGTGTAGGTTAGCCTGGCATTTGGGCCCCCAGTGTAGGTTAGCCTGGCATTTGGGCCCCCAGTGAAGGTTAGCCTGGCATTTGGGCCCCCAGTGTAGGTTAGCCAGGTATAGGGGCCCCCAGTGTAGCTTATCCAAGTATAGGGGCCCTCAGTGTAGCTTAGCCAGGTATAGGAGCCCTCAGTGTAGCTTAGCCAAGTATAGGAGCCCTCAGTGTAGCTTAGCCAGGTATAGGGGCCCTCAGTGTAGCTTAGCCAGGTATAGGGGCCCTCAGTGTAGCTTAGCCAGGTATAGGAGCCCTCAGTGTAGCTTAGCCATGTATATGGGCCCCTAGTGTAGGTTAGCCAGGTATAGGGGCCCTCAGTGTAGCTTAACCAAGTATAGGAGCCCTTAGTGTAGCTTAGCCAGGTATAGGGCCCCTCAGTGTAGCTTAGCCAGGTATAGGGGCCCTCAGTGTAGTTTAGCCAGGTATAGGAGCCCTCAGTGTAGCTTAGCCAGGTATAGGGGCCCTCAGTGTAGCTTAGCCAGGTATAGGGGCCCTCAGTGTAACTTAGCCAAGTATAGGAGCCCTCAGTGTAGCTTAGCCAGGTATAGGGGCCCTCAGTGTAGCTTAGCCAGGTATAGTAGCCCTCAGTGTAGCTTAGCCAGGTATAGGGGCCCTCAGTGTAGCTTAGTCAGGTTTATGTACCTGCAGCGTAGGTTAGCCAGGGTCCTCTGGAATCCTGGGACCTCCGGCGGGCAGTCGCTGGCCAATAAGAATGTCGTCAGGGAGAAGACGGCAAGATGCGGCGAGGAGAGAGGGAGGAGAGAGGCGGCGCAGCCGCTACGTCATGGCTGGGGGCGGCGCCGGGCATGTTACAAGCACGCACGTTGCAGGCTGCCCGGCGCCGCCCCCAGCCATGACGTAGCGGCCGCGCCGCCTCTCTCCTCCCTCTCTCCTCGCCGCGTCTTCTGCCCTGCATTCTTATTGGCCGGCAGCTAAACATGCTGCTGGCCGCAAAATTTAATGAGACGCGGCCAAGAGGCCGCGATCTACCAAGAAGGCGGTCGCGATCTACCGGTAGATCGCGATCGACCTATTGGGCAGCCCTGCTCTACATCAATGCCTTAGTGGATTTTATGCAGTGTTTAGGGTCGCTGTCTTGTTGAAAGATCCAGCCTCAGTGCAGCTTCAGCTTTGTCACAGATTCCTGGACATTGGTCTCCAGAATCTGCTGATACTGAGTGGAATCCACGCGTCCCTCAACTTTGACAAGATTCCCAGTCCCTGCACTGGCCACACATCCCCAAAGCATGATGGAACCACCACCATATTTTACTGTAGGTAGCAGGTGTTTTTCTTAGAATGCTGTGTTTTTTTTCCTCCATGCATAACGCCCCTTGTTATGCCCAAATAACTCAATTTTAGTTTCATGAGTTTACAGCACCTTACTCCAAAATGAAGCTGGTGTAAGATCTGCAGTTTTTCAGCGGCTCGCCGAGACCCGGAAGTTTGGGCTGCAGCCCGGGTCTCGGCGAGCCACTGATGTCACTGAGGCGTAGGGTGGCTCTGAGACTCTATTGGATAAGCGAAGGGTGCGTTCCCAGTACACGCTCCGCAGATGTAAAAAGTAGTGCATGTGTGCCTGCGTGTCAGCTGATCTGCTGACATGCTGGAAGATTATTGGTTTGCTTTCAAGTCTGCTTTGTTTTGCTTGGTTAGTCCGTGTTTTTAAACCCAGAGAGCGCCCCCAGTCATCGCCCGTGATAACATTAGCTTTGGCTTGTTGCTGGGTATGCGCTCTCTTCCTGACTGATTCCTGTTGCCGATTACTGCTTGTATCCTGACCTTGATAACCTCTGATTGATTCCCTGTTGCCGACTACTGCCTGATACTGGATTACGCTTGAATGCTGCCTAGACCAACTTTGGCTTTCCTCGACTACGAAATCTCTAGAAAGTATATCTGGACTGCCTTGTCATCTTGGAACTCTGTCTCTACAGTCACCTGGTTCACTCGTCTGGACCGCATTATCTTCTAGGCCGCAGGTGACTATATACAGATATACTTGAGAATACTGTGCCATTGCATTTCTAGTTTACAGGTTCTGTTGGTGGATTACTATCTGTCAGTCTGTATGCTACATCTACCTGCAGGGTGTATTGTAGTATTGTGCTAGGTAGGAATTTTCGCAGGTGTTATGGGCTGGGCTATAGGTCAGTCATATGGGCTTACAGTCTGACCTATAGTCATTGACCAGACAAGCCTGACAGCTGGCTTGTCCAAATGTGCTTTAGCATGCCTCAAGCGGCTCTGTCTGTGCTGTGAGCGGAGAAAAGGCTTCCTCTGTATCATTCTCGCATACAGCATCTCCTTGTGTAAAGTGTGCCGAATGGTTGAACGATGCACAGTGACTTCATCTGCAGCAAGATGATGTTATAGGTCTTTGGTGCTGGTTTGTGGGTTCACTCTGACTGTTCTCACCATTCGTCGCTTCTGTTTATCCGAGATTTTTCTTGGTCTGCCACTTTGAGCCTTAACTTGAACTTAGCCTGTTGTCTTCCATTTCCTCAATATGTTCCTAACTGTGGAAACAGACAGCTGAAATCTCTGAGGCAGCTTTCTGTATCCTTCCCCTAAACCATGATGGTGAACAATCTTTATCTTCAGGTCATTTGAGAGTTGTTTTGAGACTCCGATGTTGCTACTCTTCAGAGAAAATTAAATGAGGAGGGAAACTTACAATTGACCCCCTTAAATACTCTTTCTCATAATTGGATTCACCTGTGTATGTAGGGCAGGGGTCACTGAGCTTACCAAGCCAATTTGAGTTCCAATAATACGTTTTGGAATCAATAAAATGACAAATTTATGCACCTGTCTAATTTTAATTAAACGATTATTGCACACTTTCTGTAAATCCAATAAACTTCATTTCACTTATCAAATATCACTGTGTGTTCCTTCTATAAGATATATTTAACTGACATTTTTTTATTGTAACAACCAACGATTTATACAGGAAAATCATGACGATTAACAAGGTTGCCCAAACTTTCGCATCCCACTGTATGTCAGTTGTCTTTAAAACTCTTAAAATTGGGAGTTGTGCGGTCATTTTCTTAAAGTAGACCTGAACTCCTGCGCAGGACAGAAGGAAAACATAACAGAAATGCACCCTGTATGTATTTAAAGAGTTTAGCCTGTGTAATTCCCCCTCATTTGTGTCTAATCACTAGTTGTAATTTGATCTCTCCCCTGTGTCACATGACTGCCTATAGCACATAAGCCCATTTGAAAGCACAGGCTGTAAACAATATGTCTGCTTCCATGAATCAGGAAGTAGAAACTATGCAGATTTATTTTAGAATTTGTATCAGCTGTAACAAATCGGAGCAGTGCTTTTCAGCGCTGCTAGATTTGGGCGCAGCCGGCGCCTCCATAGACTACAATAGGAATCACTCCTATTGAAGCGCTCAGTGAGTAACGTCGGAGCCGTCAGAAGACGGAGCCGAGGTTGCTTAAAAACACAATAATTCGGCCTCCAGCAATCACTGGAAGCCGAATTATTTCATTCCCCCACTATCCATGGCGGCCTGGAGGGGGAAGAGTAATTAATACGGCCGGGACTTGTGCAGAAGCAGGATCAGCCATATACTGCTGTATCCTGCGCCCAAGTCTACCGGCGCCGATTTCAAATGTACTCTAACAAATACATGTTTTTGTTTCAAGGTTAAATTGCTGTTGTGTATCTTTCAGGCTACTTGCACACCAAGACGTTGCATTAGGTGCCACGTTAAGGTCGCATAACGTGCACCTAACACAACGTATGGTGCTGCAAGAAAGGACGGTAGAGTGAGCCGCATTAGGCGGCTCTATCCCTATAAGGTCTCCCAGAGTGGCGCTGATTGGCCGGCGGGACCACGTGATGCGGAGCGAGACACTCCGCATCACGTGGTCCCGCCGGCCAATCAGCTGCCGCCACTGCAGTGAATATTAAGTAGCCATGTGCGCGGCTACTGTAGCTGGCTCTCCCCGCCTCCTCTCTGCCCCCCACTGCGCATGTGCAAACAGTCTAACGCGGCTATAGCCGCTCCAACGCTGTAGCATGCTGCACTTTGCACAGAACGTGCAGCGTTACATGTAACGCAACGTGGGCTGTGTGAACAGCCCACTTGTGTTACATTGCTGTGCGTTGGAGGAGCGTTACAGGCGCACTAACGTGCGCCTGTAACGTCCCTGTGTTTAAGCAGCCTTAGAGCAGAGAGGAGTTCTGAGTCCACTTTAAAGGGAACTCGAGGTGAGAGGTATATGGAGGCTGCTATATTAATTATCTTTTAAACAATACCAGTTGCCTGGCAGTCCTTCTGATCCTGTATCACTAATAATTTTAGCCATAGACCCTGAACAAGCATATGCAGATTAGGTACTCACTCTGGATTAGCCATATGCTTGTTCTGGGTTTTGACTCAGACACTAGGAATGCCAGAAGATCAACAGGACTGCCAGGCAACTGGCTTTGTTTACAAGGAAATAAATATGGAAGACTCCATATCACTTATACCTTTAAAGGGAACCCAAGGAGAGAGGGACATGGAGGCTGACATTTATTTCCTTTTAAACAATGCACATTGCCTGGCTGTCCTGCTGATCCTCTGCCTCTGACCCTGAACAAGCATGCAGCAGATTAGATGTTTCCGACAAAAATCCAACAAGATTAGAGGCATGCTTTTTTTCAGGTGTGTAATTCACATACAACTGCAGACAAAAACCTCAGCAGGCAACTGGACAGCCAGGCAACTGGTATTGTTTAAAAGAAAATAAATATGGCATCCTCCATATCCCCCTCACCTCGGGTTTCTTTTACAGTAGGCTATATCTGAAGAGTAATAATGTCACATTTGTAAAATACAGACAGTCCCCTACATTGAAAATAAAAACTTGTTACATTTTTTCATACATACAAAGTTGTCTACATGTACAAAATATACCACACTGTTTTTGTTCGGTTCGTACTTATTTTTAGTCGTTACATGGTACATTACAAGAAGTCCCTAGTTACAAAGATAGGGACTGTAGGTTTGTTCTTAACTTGAATCCTTTCTTAGGTCGAAACATAGGCCTCAATTCACTAAGCTTATCTCCTGTCTTTAATAACTCTTCTAGAGTTGTTACCATGGTGATAAGGCATGTAGTATTCAGGAAACATTTTACCTCAGGCAAACCTAAAGTTAACTCTTCTGTCTTTAAGTTAACTCTTTAATCCTTAAAATTACTCCAGAGTTAAAGACAGGCTGTTCATTAACTGCATGTAAAAATAACTACAGAGGAGGTAACTTAACTACAGAGGAGGTAAATTAACTATAGAGGAGGTAAATTAACTACAGAAGCGGTAACGTAAGGAATGAAGAGATGAGATAACTCTCTTACTGTGTGGAGGTAAGTTTTCTCTTGCCTTATTATCTCCAGCATGATCTTAGTGAATTGAGGCCATTGTGTTATCTCTAGAAAAGGATTAAGAGTAGATGGGGCCATAGGAAAGATAGTAGTTGTTGCCCACCACCCGTTTTTTTTGTAAGATTTGGTGGGGGCTGGCATCCAGCCGGCCCTAGACTCTCTCCAGGACCTAGGCAACTGCCTAGAATTGGCTTGCAGATGACCCGGCTCTGGTTATCTCTGTCTCCTTTCCAGGGGGGCACTTCCTATGTGCCCCACTGAGCCTCCAGTGTCCCACTCTGTACCACCTCTGTCCCCCACTGTGCCACCTCTGTCCCCCACTGTGCCACCTCTGTCCCCCGTGCGCTCAGTGTACTGCAGCAAAATGCAATTTTAGCGATTTAAAAAACATTTTTCTTTGAATTTATAAAAATAGTTTTTTTTCAAAAACTACTTTTTATCTTTCAAAAAAAATGTTTTCACTTATTGCCACAGAATATTATTTCCCCCATTTTAGGCTGTTTGTATTGGTGGGTCGTTCCTAAGGCAGGTGTTGGTAAGTCAAGGTGTACCTGTATTGTATAAACTGTTGCAAGTACTGTAGTTTAAAACAAATCAAAAGCACATTGAAAACCATCAAAAAAACACTGTTTAACTTTTTGCGGACTGACGCAGTTTAAATCTACGTCAGGCGGGTGGCGCTGCGGTTCTGACCGGACGTAAACTCTACGTCCCATTCACCGCGCGTCCCTGCCCGTTCCCGACGCTATCGCCACTTTCTACCCGCCGCAATGTGCTGCCCTGCCGCCTCTATGATGGCAGAGCTCTGTGAGCCAGGCAGGAACCGTTTTCATTGGCTCCTGGCCCTGTCATTCATGTAAGCCGTTCCCATTGGCTTACATTGAGTGACAGGGTCAGGAGCCAATGAAAGTGGCTCCTGACCGGCGCACAGCTCTCTGCCGTCATACCGACGGCAGAGAGAGCAGCCTACGGCAGGGACAGAGCGGCTTGACCGGCGGGAGCGACGGATTACTGCGGCGATTCGTCGGAATGCGGCACTTTAGCGTACCAGCAGCCTCTGGTCCTTAAGGGGGCAGAGGCTGCTGGTACGGAAGTGGTTAAAGTGTACCCGAGCCAATATGTGACATGATAACATAAACATGCATATGTACAGTACAAAACATATTCATAACTAGGCTGTTTTATTTTGCAACCTGAAATAATTAATTTCTAGGCATAAAAATGACCGCTTCTGTCTTGTCGGGAATATAGTAATCATTCATCACTAGTAAGCAAATTACAGCCATAAAAGTTTTCCTGGCAGAATACAATTTCTGAGGGCGGGGAGAGATAAAATACATGAACTGTTGACCTTTTTTCTAACTCTGGGACACTTAACAGGCCGCCACTGATTAGAGACCGTAATTCAACTTTGTAAATGTTTAAATATAAAAGAAAATCCTGGGATACTGAAAAAAAGTCAATTTTAGGAGTGGGAGGATAAGTATGATTGTTTATCTCATCAGTTTATTTTCACCTCGGGTTCACTTTAAACTAAATCTCCAAATCCAGAGTTATCTGAAAGTAAATCATTTATCCATGTTTCACTATGAATAACTCAGGACTCAACTTACACACAAGGTCAACTTACATACAAACTCCTGATACAGAACCAAATTGTAAGTGGTGCTCTGCCTGTAATATCTGTCATATATAATCTAAATAAGGGGGCTCATTAGTAAAATCGCCGATCAGCTGATCACTACAACAACACACGGTTACCTCTACACAAATAACGGGGGTTTCCATCAATCGTCTGCTCGCCATATTTATTGAGCATAACAATCAGCTGACATAATCAGCACTTTTCTAAGTGTTCAGCAGTTTTCTGAGATTGCCGCTGTTTGACATTAATTATCTGGAATATGTGCCGTTCAACATATTTATATAGCAGCAGCAGATAATGTGATCGCCGCTTTATAGATGGCTAAATAACACTCTACATAATAGCAACGCTATCGACTTCACTGAGACAGGAACGTGACAACCGCTCCCTGCAAATTGCTACTGTAATAGACGGTGATATGTGGAGACAGTTAAAGTCACCGGAGGACTATTTTTGTGGTGATTTTAGTGGGGTGATCTGATCTAGTCTTGCTGTATTATGGAAGAAGGGCCCATGACTGAAGGGGGAGGGAGGAAATGATGATTGAGGAGGAGGGGCATGGATGATGACTGAGGAGGAGGGGCATGAATGATTGAGGAGGAGGGGCATGGATGATTGAGGAGAAGGGGCACGAATGATTGAGGAGGAGGGGCATGTATGATGACTGAGGAGAAGGGGCACGAATGATTGAGGAGGAGGGGCACGAATGATTGAGGAGGAGGGGCATGGATGATGACTGAGGAGGGGCACAAATGATGACTGAGGAGGAGGGGCACACATGGTGACTGAGAAAGAGGGGCACGAATGATGACTGAGGAGGAGGGGCACAAATGATGACTGAGGAGGAGGGGCACACATGGTGACTGAGAAAGAGGGGCACGAATGATGACTGAGGAGGAGGGGCATGAATGATGACTGAGGAAGAGGGGCACGAATGATGACTGAGGGGGGGGGGGCACAAATGATGACTGAGGAGGAGGGGCACGGATGATGACTGAGGAGGAGGGGCACAGATGATGATTGAGGAGGAGGGGCATGGATGATGACTGAGGAGGAGGGGCATGGATGATGACTGAGGAGGAGGTGCACGAATGATGACTGAAGGGGGGGCACAAATGATGACTGAGGAGGAGGGGCACGGATGATGACTGAGGAAAAGGGGCACGAATGATTGAGGAAGAGGAGCACGAATGATGACTGAGGAGGAGGGGCACGAATGACTGAGGAGGAGGGGCATGAATGACTGAGGAAGAGGGGCACAAATGATGACTGAGGGGGGGCACGAATGATGACTGAGGAGGAGGGGCATGAATGATGACTGGGGAGGAGGGGCACGTATGACGACTGAGGAGAAGGTGCACGAATGATGACCGAGAGAGGGCACGAATAATGACTGAGGAGAAGGGGCACCAACAAAAAGACTTTTTTGTGGCTGTGTTGGAAAAGTTCAAAACAAAGGCTCAAGGGTAAGTTCACAGCAGAAACAAGTATAACTACACCCCAGCCATGTACCCCAACATGACAATGCAAAGTCCCCCATAACAAACATGGCCAAGTACCCTCTATAACAGGGATGTCAAACCGGTCCTTCGAGGGCCGAGAACCTCACACTTTTTTGACACAGCTCAAAGGAATTGATGGGCCGGAATCAGGAAAGGCGCGGTCCATCAGGTAGAACACATTCCTCTCTTTCTCAGTCCATCCTAAACACTGGCATGGATCTGGCCCTCCAGGCCTGGAGTTCCACACCTGTGCTCTATAACAATGCAAAGTCCTCAACATAAGAAGTACAACAATGCAGAGGTGCTGCTAAGGTTTTTGTGGCTTCTTCTACTCATCATGCAGTTCCCAGAGGCTTTCCAGCGTCCGCAGTGTACGGTTCCCAGGGGTGTAGCAATAGCCATAGCAGCCACAGCAACAGCTATGGGGCCCTGAAGATGAGGGGGCCGAGGTGGTACTTGATGTGTTCACTTTGTTTTTCCACCCTCTGACTTTGTCTCGGTGCCCATGGACTATACACAGTGCACATTGCATGGAAATGTTAATTGCCCAGCCAAATCATATCCATAGGGTAGGCAGGTGGCATTGCTCCAGAGTGTCTAAAGTCCCATGAAAATTTTGACGGAAAGCCGCTGAGCGGCGTTAAAGAAGGTGGCTAGATAATCGGTGAGTAGTTCCTGCGCTCAAAACCCCCCGAAGCTTATCCCAATTATATCACTCAGGCATGTTGATTAGTTGAGACTACCGGTTGCCTGAGTTCCAGATAAAGGGGACTTTGCTGTATATAAGGTAGCCAAAGGTGTGTCCTCCGACACAAAAAATAGGTAACCAGCTAGTATAGTTAGTTAGCCAAAGGTGAACCCCCTTCCTCAGTAAAGGTAGTCAAAATGTTCCCAAGTACAGGTAGCCAAGGTGCCCCCCGGTATTGATAGTCACCCCCAAGGTAGCCAAGGTGCTCCCCCGAGTATTGGTAGCCAAGGTGCTCCCCCCAGTATGGATAGCTACCCCCAGTGCAGGTAGCCAATGTGCCCCCCAGTATAGGTAGCCTAGGTGTCCCCCCAAGTATAGGTAGATTAGGTGTTCCCGAGTATAGGTAGCCTAGGTGTCCCCCGAGTATTGTTAGCCAAGGTGCCCCCCCCCCCCAGTATGGATAGCTACCCCCAGTGCAGGTAGCCAATGTGCCCCCCCAGTATAGATAGCCTAGGTGTCCCCTGGGATAGATAGCCTAGGTGTCCCCCAAGTATAGGTAGCCAAGGTGTCCCCCCGAGTAGAGGTAGCATTGGTGTCCCCTGAGTATAGGTAGCCTTGGTGTCACCGAGTATAGGTAGCCTAGCTGTCCCCCCAAGTATAGGTAGCCTAGGTGTCCCCCGAGTATAGGTAGCCAAGGTCCCCCCCCAAGTATAGGTAGCCTAGGTGTCCCCCCGTGTATAGGTAGCCTAGGTGTCCCCCGAGTATAGGTAGCTAAGGTCCCCCCCCCAAGTATAGGTAGCCTAGGTGTCCCCCAGTATAGGTAGCCTAGGTGTCCCCCCGTGTATAGGTAGCCTAGGTGTCCCCCGAGTATAGGTATAGGTAACATTCTGGAATATATTGGTGCTCTATAAATCAAAATAATAAACATAACAATGCGTAAACAAAACCCTGAGAATCCACCATGAGGAGTTGGACTAGTCCAAAACCTGTCAGTTCTGTCAGATTTCTACAACTTACTGTACTGTAAGTGACAGCAGCATAGGAGAAAAGTAATTTATGGTTCATTTTTCTCTGGAAGAAACATGCTTCTAATCTGTACATGTTTACATATATTTTACGATTTTCGCGGCAGAGGTCCTTTAAGGATCCTTTACACAGCCCTGACAGTGAGGGATAGTGGAAAAATGGTATAATGAGTGACCAATATATTACCATCAGGATTTCCGTGCGCTCATCAGGCACCCCTTTTAATTGTCCGCATAAAAGGGAACTGGTGCTGGAAGTCAGGAGGGTTCTGTTGGGCTGTGATGACTGCAGAGACACCATTGTTACATATTTATGGTCTCTCATTATTCCACTCAGCACTTCACACAAGGAATCGATAGCGGATAACTAGAGACCAATCACCAGCGGCCGGTCCACAAACAAATCTATTCCCACTCCCAATAGATTACACAAGTGCTTGGGCAGCTGGCTGGCCTGACAACTCTTCTGTCCCACAGGGGACATTGTGCCGCCTCCATCCTTCTCTCCTCAGCGTTCTGTGCGGGATGGAGACCCTCATTCCTGCTATTTGTCTGCTCTCTGTCCTCCCACTTTGCCATCCATCTTCCCATCGGGGTGTCTCTTCTGTGTTATTTGTCTATTCTGCACCCCCCCCCCCCCCCCCGCCCCATTGCCTCCAGCCAGATAAAACTAATGAGAAAGTGAAAGTCTACATATTCCCCTTACTGAGGACAAAATCAGCAAACTTTGCTGAATAGTTTTCCACTCCCAAGTCCGTTCTCATAATACAGTAGCTCCTTTTTCTATTTAAAAGACAACTGAAGTGAGAGGGATATGGAGGCTGCCATATTTATTTCATTTTAAGCAATACCAGTTGCCTGGCTGTCCTGCTGATGCTCTGCCTCTAATACTTTTAGCCATAGCCCCTGAACAAGCATGCAGCAGATCAGGTGTTTCTGACAAAAATCTGACAAGATTAGCTGCATGCTTGTTTCAGGTGTGTGACTCAGACACTACTGACTGGAAAGATCAGCAGGACTGTCAGGCAGCCAGCCTCGTTTGAAGGAGCAGGTGAGAAGGGTGTCTGCCCGGGGCGCAGTTAGGGATGGGGAGCAGTGATAGAGGGGGAGCAGTAGGCACACTGGGACTTAGCCACGGGGAGGGAGCCCCCGACTCCTCCTTGCCCCTCCTCCATGCTCCCCATCCATGGCAAAGTTTTGTGGCAACTTGAAGCGGCCATAGTAAAAACTTACCTCCTTCCAGGTTCCATGTGAGGTTCACGAGCCACCAGACTCAGTGGCGTACTTACCATAAGGCTGCAGGTGCTCACAGCACCGGGTGTAGCCATGGCTAGGGGTGCCGTTGTGGTGCTCAGTCACGGTGTTCTTCAGGCAGTGCATGGGACTGTACTACTTCCTGCACTAGATGCAGCACCCCTCCCCCTTCCTGTCCCATGGGCAATGTGTCTCCTCGCTCTCTACACACAGCTAGTGTTGGGCGAACACCTGGATGTTCGGGTTCGCGAACGTTCGACGAACATGGCCGCGATGTTCGGGTGTTCGCGCCGAACTCCGAACATAATGGAAGTCAATGGGGACCCGAACTTTCGTGCTTTGTAAAGCTTCCTTACATGCTACATACCCCAAATTTGCAGGGTATGTGCACCTTGGGAGTGGGTACAAGAGGAAAAAAAATATTTGAAAAAGAGCTTATAGTTTTTGAGAAAATTGATTGTACAGTGGTGGGTGAGCGGTGTACTACTATTCCCAGCAGCGACACAGAGCACAATGCTATACAGTGGTGGGTGAGCGGTGTACTACTGTTCCCAGCAGCGACACAGAGCACAATGCTATACAGTGGTGGGTGAGCGGTGTACTACTGTTCCCAGCAGCGACACAGAGCACAATGCTATACAGTGGTGGGTGAGCTGAGCGGTGTACTACTGTTCCCAGCAGCGACACAGAGCACAATGCTATTGTGAGAATCCGCTCAGCTGCCTGCACAGGCAGGCAGCTTTTTGACCATTGTTTAGGTTTGCATGCTGCAGGACTCTGGAACAGAGACCTGTCTTTCCATTGCAAGTTCTGGTCTGTTCTCTTGCTGGGGAATTTGCATACATTCGTTATGCAAATCCCCTACCTGCCTTCTTTGATGACTGGCACTATAAGAGCTTTATGTTTCCCAGAAGGCTTTGCTGGTCATTTCCTTTCCATGGTCTGTTCCTGATGGACACTGCTGGAGTGTCAGCCATTGCTATCTAGTATAGTTAATTCCTGGGGGTTGCTTTAGGCTCCCCTTCTAGCCCAGTCAGGTTGTATTATCTGTATTGCCTGTTCTGTCTTGTCTTGCCTGTTGCCATTGTCCTGTCCCAGCGGTGGTGGACAGGAAATGGTTCTGATCTCTGTTCTTGGAGTATAGCTGGTGCAGCGGTTGCTACCAGCTATCTCTTCTGTTCTGTCTCCTAGGATCGCGCTAGCTACTTTTCGCTAGCGCTGTGGATCCTTCTGTTCTGTCTCCTGGGATCGCGCTAGCCACTTTTCGCTAGCGCTGGGGATCCTTCTGTTCTGCTACTCTGTACCTGGATCACGCTAGCCACTTTTCGCTAGTGCTGTGGATCCTATCTCTCGTTTGTCCCTGTTTTCGTGTGTCTGTCTTGTCCGCTACGCTTGCTGGAGGCTCGGTGAGGTAACCGTTAAGCAAGCGCTCGCGTCCTCTGTTTCATGTTTGTCTGTTAATGGTTAGTTAGGCGTGCTTGTCTCTATTGTGCTTATCACGTGGAGATCGCGCATAACCGCGTGCACTGTTGCGAATGAGTGCGGTGTTCGCGGTTAGCTAGCGTTTGTTATTTTCGTATCTCCTAATTGTATTATTTGCTGTGCCTTTGCTACCGTCGTATTCTATTCTGATCTGCCTTGTGTCACGTCTGGTGATCGCACCTCTCGCGATCGAGTTCCTATTTCGTATCTGCTGTTGTGTGTGTGCGGGGTGGCGACTGGATTGGCGCACACACATACAACCTGTCCCTTTGCTCAATCTCATTCGCAATTGCCTCTCTTGCGATTGCGTTCTGCGCTTCGTACAATTCCTGTCTGGCACTTGTGGTGGTACAGAGGATTGGTTCCTCTGCACTCCCCAGCGCCATCTGCCGACAGGAATTTCCCTCTACAGGTGCGTAGCACATTTTGCTGGGTGCCTGCAAATATACGCTTGTGGAGGATTTCCGCCGTGTCAGCGCACGCGTTGTGCGCTGATCACGGAGAAAGTTCCACAATCGTTACAGCTATACAGTGGTGGGTGAGCGGTGTACTACTATTCCCAGCAGCGACACAGAGTACAATGCTATACAGTGGCGGGTGAGCGGTGTACTACTGTTCCCAGCAGAGACACAGAGTGGCAGTAAACACAATGCTATACAGTGGTGGGTGAGCGGTGTACACAGAGTGGCAGTAAACACAGTGCTATATAGTGTGGGTGAGCGGTGTACTACTGTTCCCAGCAGCGACACAATGGCTGGGGGGACCCTGGCTAGCCTGGCTGGAGAGAGAACTACCCTGCCTGCCTACCCAAAGCTAAACCCACAGACAAATGGCGGAGAAATGACGTGGATCGGGTATTTATTTACCCGAACCACGTGACCCGTTCGGCCAATCAGAGCGCGTTCGGGTCCGAACCACGTGACCCGTTCGGCCAATCACAGCGCTAGCCGAACGTTCGGCCATGCGCTCTTAGTTCGGCCATATGGCCGAACGGTTTGGCCGAACACCATCAGGTGTTCGGTCGAACTCGAACATCACCCGAACAGGGTGATGTTCTGCAGAACCCGAACAGTGGCGAACACTGTTCGCCCAACACTACACACAGCCTGCAGTGAGTGAATGTGCAGAGCAGCAGGGTGAGTAGAGAGAATGATTGCTGTGCTGAAGCTGGGACATTAGCAGAGAGAGGTGGCAGGATGTGTTTAGTGCTTCAGAAGTTGTCATTAGTAGCCATGTCCACTGGCTGCTGTAATACCAGAGTGCCCTGGACTATTGATTATTTACCCTGATCACAGTAATTAATTAATCAATAATGCAGGGCAGTCTGCTGTTGCAGAAGGCAGTGGAACTGACATCTTCTGCAGCACTGTATAGAGTACAGAGTTTCATAACGGTTAGCTCAGTACACATCCTGATGTCTCCTTTTCCCCAATAATACCCCAAAATTTGCAGCGACATGATCGGCGCCCCAACTCATCGACCCTCCCATTGGTTGTTTTTTTGGTGTTGTCTGATCAGCACCGGGTGTCAATTCCCTAGGTACACAACTGACCAGACTGCTCCGTCTCCAGCGCCCCAAACTACTTCCACTACTTCCAGAGCTGAAAGCAGAGCTGCCCTCCCCAACGACTCAGCATGCATATCCCGAAGAAGATTTCCTATCCACGTGAAGACGGACATCTCCACTTGCCTGATGCTGTGGTTGCCTATTGTTCCTTCTCCCCCCCCCCCCCCCACTCCCGATTCCTGATCTTCATCCACCTCTGGAGTCGTCTTGCACCAGGGCTGCACCAAATTCTTGCGTGCATGAAAAAGAGGCGCTGTGAAAAAAGGGCACAGGATAAAGCCAAAATCATTATTTTTCGTTAAGGAGTGCTAAAATATCGGTTTACAAAGAAACGTGGCTTAAAATTAACAATTGTTTCTAAAGTGATTTTTAATGATTTTAAGTGTTCCAAAGCCATATATTTTAGGTGTAATCATGTGTATATCTTACATGATGACAAAATATATTACTGATATTTTACTACTACTAAACCTCACCCTACTCTCACACAGAACCCTAAAGTGGTGCCTAAACCTAAGACTCCCCCTGGTGGTGCCTAACCCTAAGATCCCCCAGGTGGTGCCTAACCCTAAGATCCCCCCCAGGTGGTGCCTAACCCTAAGATCCCCCCCAGGTGGTGCCTAACCCTAAGATCCCCCTTGTGGTGCCTAAACCTAAGACCTCCCCTGGTGATGCCTAAACCTAAGATTTGCCCTGGTGGTGCCTAACCCTAAGACCTCCCCTGGTGGTGCCTAACCCTAAGACCTCCCCTGGTGGTGCCTAAACCTAAGACCTCCCCTGGTGGTGCCTAAACCTAAGATACGCCCTGGTGGTGCCTAACCCTAAGACCTCCCCTGGTGGTGCCTAAACCTAAGATACGCCCTGGTGGTGCCTAACCCTAAGACCCCCCCTGGTAGTGCCTAATCTTAAGACCCCCGGTGGAGTCTAACCCTAAAACCCCCCTGGTGATCCCTAAAACTAAGACTTCCTCCCCTTCCCCCGGTGTTGCCTAACCCTATGACCCCCATGGTGAAGCCTAACCTTACTTAAAACCACCCTTCATAATGGCTTATCCCAAAACCCCTTTCTGTGCTGCATAAGTGCATATAAAGTAAAGACAAACAGCGATGCATTTCTCTGATAATACATTTCAGAGCGATAATTAACGATTTGTAATTCTCAAAATTAATGTAAAAGTGATAAAAAAGTACATTTACAAAATGTTGGAAAGTTAAAACGATAATTTACAAAGATGATAATTGTCAAAATGAATTCCATAACAATATTTTTCAAACACTAATTCTGAAAACTAATAGTTTCGGTTTGATGGGCACACTGTGAGAAAACGCGGAAAAGCCGCCGCGAGCAAGGCGGCTGATTCCGCGTCCAACGCGGCAGGTTGCGTGCGTGGGTCTGCATCTACTGGCATGACGGAGCGCAATGAAACCGCCGCATGCCTTATGAACAAGCCAGGGGATTCCGCGTCAGACGCGGATGTTGGCACGCATAGGCATAATTCTGACAGTACTGCTGAACGCGGAGGAACCGCCGCATGCTTGGACAGCGGTGCGGCTGGTTCCGCATCCAACACAGCAGAAACATTACAACACATGTCTGGTGTGGCTGGGACTGATAGTCCACACAGGTTCAGGAGGACGCGCGCGCGCGGAGAGGCAGAGCCTTTATGACAGTCAGAAGAGCGTCAGCTGACCAAGCCGGTCAGCTGACAATTCCAGCAGTTTTCATTGGTCCAGCACTTAGGGGTGGCGCTGGAGAGCGCTAGGGTATATACTGTATACTGGGTGCTGGTCATTTCTCTGGTGTCTGGCGTTGCGATCACTACGTGGTAGCACTCAGACCTTCTGTCAGTAACTGTGTTATTATCTAGATCAGGGCTTTTCAATCTTTTCACTAATTGTACCACTTTTATCACCTAAAAATTTAGAAGTACCACCTGTGGGCCTGCGCAGTAGAGCGGACCCGATCAGGCTCGGCTGTTTCCACCAAAATCAAAGTGGAGAGCTGCTATGGCGTATGCGGGTATGCTGACAAGGAGATCTTTGGGTGTCCTTTTGCTGGATCCCCTCTACTGTGGAGGAAGGTGGAAGCCTCTTTAGCCCCCGAGGTCCTCGCTGTGCTGCCCTGCAGAATAGTTCAGACCTCAGATCCACAGTAACCCGACTGTCACTGTCACTGATTGCCTGGCTGTCTCTTCACCACTGATCTGAGGTCTGAAGTATGCCGCAGGGCAGCACAGCAGGGAGCTGAAGTTTGTGGAGGCAAGATGGGATGATGACGAGTGGCAGACAAACCTGGTGTACCACCTGGCCAACAGCAAAGTACCACTGGTGGTACGCGTACCACAGGTTGAAAAGCCCTGATCTAGATCAGTTTCCAAGGTGTTGATGACCAAGGAGCTCACACCTTAGTCTAGGAATCCTGTTATTATCTGTGCTATTATCCGTGTTATTATCTAGACCAGTTTCCAAGGTGTTGATGACCAAGGAGCTCACACCTTAGTCTAGGAATTCTGTTACCATCTGTATTATTATCTAGACCAGTTCCGGGGTGTTGATGATCTAGGAGCTCACACCCAAGTTGTGATGAAACGCGGAAAAGCAGCCACCTCTGCTCAGCGTGAGGCGGCTGCTTCTTTGAAGGGCAGGGCGGAACGCGGAAAAACTCGTTAGCTCGCATGGCTCCATTACTGACACCCCGTCCCTGCGCGGGGAGGCCGCCGCATGTGCTGTGAGCAGTGCGACCAACCCCGCGCATAGGACCACAGAGACATTGCAAGACAGTACTGGTGTGGCTGGGACTGATAGTCCACCAAGATTCAGAATGACGCGCGTGCGCGCAGAGAGGCAGAACTTATATGGCAGCCAGAAGAATGTCAGCTCACCAAGCGGTCAGCTGACAATCCTGTGTCCTCCCATTGGTCCAGCACTTAGGGAGGTGCTGGAGAATGTCTGTGTATATATACTGCTGGCTGTTCAGTTGCTGGTTGTCTGGCGTTGCGAACACAACGTGGTAGCACTCAGACCTTAGTCAGATCCTAAAGTGTGCCGGGACCAGCTGGAGCTGTAATCCTACACTTAGCTAGATTCTGTTGATAGTTTAAAGTACTAGTTTGATTGTGCTTATCTGTTATGACTTGTTTGCCTGTCTGACCATTCTCCTGAACTCTGATCCTGTACCTTGTCCTTCTGATACGCTGTTGCCGAACCCCGGCTCGTCCTTAGACTCTGCACCTGCCTTCTGATTTTGTACCTCGATATATCTGATACCCTATTGCCGTACCCTGCCTGTACTTTAGACTCCGCTTCTGCCTTCTGAATCTGTACCTTATCTGTCCGTGTGGTTACGACCTGGCTTGTCCGACCTCGAGAACCGACCTTACTGTTAGAGGCGGTTCCCAGTCCTGATAGTGACATTCCCTCTTGAGTGTCACTCTCGTTCTGTCGTTCCTTCTCTCAGCCTGACTCCTCCCTCCGGGAGAGTCCAGAAGGAATTGTGCAGTACTCCTTACTGCTCTAAGGCCCAGTCCTCTCATTAGTACTGTTTACACCAAACACTCTTCTCAGGTGTCCAGAGGTTAGTTTGTATATCGGATTATCGGTGATACTGCAGATCATCTATAATCTGGTATATATCTGTATTCCCAGTGATACTGCAGATCACCGGTAATCAGATCATCTCTGTGCTACACCGATCGTTACACAAGTCTAGGCATTGTTGATTATTTGTTATGACCTTCTGCTTTCCTGACCACTCTTCTGATCTCTGATTAGGTACTTCGCTATATCTGATACTCTGTTGCCAAACTCTGCTAGTCTTAGGATTCCGCATCTGTCTCCTGTCTCTGTACTTTATCTGTCTGTGTGTTAACGACCTGGCCTGTCCGACCTCGAGTACTATCTTCCCTGTTGGGAGATAGTTCCCAGACCTGTCAGTGACACTTCACCCTTGGTGTCACTCACTCTCTGACCCTTCCCACTCTCAGCCTGGCTCCGCCCCTTGGGGAGCATCAGACCAGTGGAAGGAACCTGTTCTCTAAGCAGTATCTCGTGCTGCCTAGCACCCTCTACGCGGATGCTCTCCTCAAAGTATACGGTTGCACCAAACACTCATATTACTCAGGTGTCCAGAGGTTAGAGATATATCTGATTATCGGTGATACTGCAGATCATCAATAATCGGGTATATTCTGCATTCTCGGTGATACTGCAGATCACCGGTAATCAGACCCTCTCTGTGTTACACCGATCGTTACACACACCCAATAGCCGATATTTAACATTATGTTGAATGGCAGTGCCCTATTTGTCCACTTCTCATTTGCGCCTAGTTTTCCTGCCTCCCCTTGCACTCCTTTTGATAAATCTCCCCACACCCCCCCAACCCCCACCCCCCGTCTCTGACACAGACCAACAGTGGTCTTCATGTGGCCAGCAACCATTTCATAAAAGCTACAACACAGAACATTGCTCGACTTTTTCTCCTTCGCTCTACGCTAAGTGTGTGAGTTCTTCAGCATCAAGTCAAACTCTTTCCCCTTCTTAAAACATCTAAACTGCGTTCCCTCCACTGCAGGGCGCAGCCGTGTGCTTTATAAATAAATAACGGCGATTGTTATTGCTCTCCGCAGACTTTGAATGGGACTATTCAATAAAATATTTATAGAAGGAATTATGATATTTGTGAAAACCCTGCAGAGATTAATGCCGGTCTCTTCAGAGATTACTACTTTACTTCACTGTTAATGTACCTGTTAGGACTGAGACCACAAATAGCAGCGTTTCCTTTTCATCGTCGCCTCATTAGGCTTTGGTAGTTCTCACTGCCTGACATATAGGTGTGTTCAGGCACTGATTTTGTTAGTCTGAAAAGGAATTATAGTTAGCGCCCGAACACACCTGCAACAAAAGTCATTAGAAACAACGTGCCCCTTGTACACTCAGAGCCGTAGCTGGGGTTTTAAGCGCCCATGGTCAAAGACGGTTTTTGCAACCACCTCTGGACAATCCTGCGGAAAAATGGCTGTGGCCATGCACCAGAATGTGGCCGTAGTCATGGGCAGAGCCAAAATGTACAAATGCTGTTTAGATAACCGGATGTGCCCCTTATAGATTGCCAGATGTGCCCCCGCCCCTGATTAGACAGCCGTTTGTGCCCCTACCCTAGATGTGCTAATAACAGCAAAAGACTCACCGGTTTCAACATTCCGTTGATAATATCATCTCTGCTCGGCAGCGCACCCAGCGGCCTCTCCTTGGTAACAGTGGCGCCTCTTGTCACATGACGTTGCAGTTATCAAGGACAGATGGCGTTGGAGCTGGTGAGTTTTCTGCTGTTATTCTGCTGTTTCTGAATTCTCTGCAGAGTGGGGACCTTTGGACGGCCAGCAAGCCACCTCTCTTGAACGTAGGGGTGTGGTGGCCGCGCTGATTGCCCTCACAGTGCTGCGACTTGGGACATATGTTCCCCTTTCCCCCCCATAGCTACGCCTCTGTGTACACTATCGCATCACGACACGAGGCAACGAAGACTCTGAAGTGCATTGCTGAATGGCACGAGCTCAGCATGCAATTACACTGGAGTCAATGGCACTGCAACAATATAGTTAGATTTTTACAGTAGTGGTGCGGCGCACATGCGCTGATCGTTCAGTGACATACTTCCTGTCTAGCAGGGAGCAAGGCACTGAGTGGGAGCAGAGATATGCTAATTACCGTTTAGTGGCCTCTTGCACTAAAATTTCTTACTGCAATGCCATAGTGTAAAAGGGCCCATATCGGTGGTCCGCTCCTTAAAAAAATACCAATAACTACAAAAGGCAATAATATAGGATTAAGTTCTACAGGAAGTGGGTTTAAAGGACTTCCGAGGCGAATAGGGTAAAAGAGATTTTACTCACCTAGGGATTTTTCCAGCCCATAGCAACCATCTCGTGCCCTCGCCCCAGACCCGGTTCTCCGCGTTGTCCTGCTGGGCGCCCGTGAACATCGCGACCCCGCTGGCAGGTCGAGTCTCCTGAGCGGGCATTCCTTCTGGTGCGTACTGAGTAGAGATGGCCCGAATGGTTCGCCTGCGAACGGTTCCAGGCGAACCCAAGGCGAACTTTTGCGGAAGTTCGATTCGACCCCATAATGCTCCATTGAGAACAACTTTGACCCTCTACATCACAGTCAGCAGGCACATTGTCACCAATCAGACTACACTCACTCCTGGAGCCCCACCCCCCTTATAAAAGGCAAGGTTCTCCTGTTGTTTTACTCACTCGTCTGCCTACAGTAATTAGTTAAGGGACAGTTGCTGACATACTCTGCTAGGGAGAGTTTAGCTAGGCTCTTGTAGGCTTGTTCCTAGCTGATTGTTATTCCTTGTATTACTCCCTCACCCCTGAGAGAGGAGGGTCTTGTCTTCCAGGGAATTGTAGTATTTCAAAAGCCAGCTTACATACCTTGCCCGGGAATTAAACCCAGGTTGAGTGCATGGTAGGTAGCTTACTTCAGCACTATTCCACCACCAACACTACATGCTGAAGCCACCTTAGCATGTACCATTATGATATATCCAAGAGAAAAATGAGCTTGCTTAAGGATTTGTAGTATGTCAAAAGCTAACTCACATTGGCCAGGAATAGAACCCAGGCCTACCGCTCTGTAGGCTGCTATCCCAACCATTATACCACCAACACAACACACTACAATGCTACATGCTGAAGCCAGCCTAGCATGTACCATTATGATATATCCAAGAGAAAAATGAGCTTTCTTAAGGATTTGTAGTATGTCAAAAGCTAACTCACATTGGCCAGGAATAGAACCCAGGCCTACGGCTCTGTAGGCTGCTATCCTAACCATTATACCACCACTTGCCCCCCCCCCCCCCCCTAGATCCGTCCCTGAACACTACATGCTGAAACTTCTTGGAGCAGACTTACTTTCTACCTCCAAAAGACACACATACATCCCCATAAAATCATTCAACAGCAACTGCGTGCACAGTCTTTGTGGTACACAGTCTCTGTGGCACAATTGGTTAGCGTGTTGGGCTGTTATCTGAAAGGTTGGTGGTTCAAGCCCACCCAGGCTTGGCCTTGCCTTTTGTGTTCATCAGTTGTCCGAAGAGAACCCCAGATAGCCATGTAGATTCATCTCTCTCTCTCTAGTAGGGATGGTCACCGCTTTCTGCGGAATTGTATTTTCCGCAATTTTGGGCGGAAATTGGTCATTCCATTCCATTTGGTCAGAACGGAATTGCTTTTTTAATCCGGCGGAATTCCGAAATTGCCTGTGAAATTCTGCCGGTATCCGTTGATGGTTTTAAGCTGAAAATTCACTTCAATGGCATCAAGTCCTAGAGAGAGAGAGAGAGAGAGAGAGAGAGAGAGAGCTCATTTTACTCTTGGGTATATCACAATGTTACATGCTAGGCTGGCTTCAGCATGTAGCATTGTAGTGTGCTTTGTTGGTGGTATAATGGTTAGAATAGCAGCCTACAGAGCAGTAGGCCTGGGTTCTATTCCTGGCCAATGTGAGTTGGCTTTTGACATACTACAAATCCTTAAACAAGCTCATTTTTCTCTTGGATATATCATAATGGTACATGCTGGGCTGGCTTCAGCATGTAACATTGTAGTGTGTGGTGTTGGTGGTATAATGGTTAGGATAGCAGCCTACAGAGCAGTAGGCTTAGGTTCTATTCCGGGCCAATGTGAGTTGGCTTTTGACATACTACAAATCCTTAAGCAAGCTAATTTTTCTCTTGGATATATCATAATGGTACATGATAGGCTGGCTTCAGCATGTAGTGTTGGTGGTGGTATAGTGGTGAAGAGAGCTACCTACCACACACTCAGACCTGGGTTCAATTCCCGGCCAAGGTATATAAGCTGGCTTTTGAAATACTACAATTCCCTGGAAGACAAGACCCTCCTGGAGGGAGTTAGGGATTACACTTCCTGATGTTGTAAATCAGTGTAGGCCTGCAATTGAACATTCAATGAGATTTCTGACCTTAAAACACTGCTTCGTGTTAAATCCAGAGTTTTTTCTGGGACTTTTGATGTGTATTTCACTCAACCATGTCTTCCTCCAGGTATTAGACCCCTTGAAACATGTTTTCTATCATTTTTCTAGTCAGCAGAAAATGTTCTAAATTTTTAAGTTCGCCTCCGCATTGAAGTCTATTGCGGTTCGCGAAAGTTTGCGCAAACCGAACCTTCCGCGACAGTTCGCGAACCGAAAATCGGAGGTTCGCGACATCTCTAGTACTGAGACGGCTGCTAGGGGCTGGAAAAAGCCCAAAGAAAGTAATATCTCTTTTTACCCTATTCGCCACGGAAGTCCTTTAAACTTGCTGGAAGTCTTTGGACATCAATTAATCTGTAAATGGAACAGGCAAGAATGTTCGACATGCCGGTCTATAGCCACGTTTCCATTTTGGGAATCCAATGACAACATTTATTTTCTTTTGCCTCCGACGTCATGACTTATCTGATGTGGACATCTGATTTTTGTTGCCGGAGTGTACTAGCTTTTATTCTGAGACATTAGAACATTGGGCTCTCTAGTTAAGGTTCATGTTCATAGGTCTGGGACCCACTAGACGTGCTTTGGTAGCACTTGCCGATCATTCATCGGAGGTACAGGACAAGCACTTGCACATTTGGTGGACTACAAGGTTAGGTATACCTTAGGGCTGCAAAGCCAGGCCCTGGATACTGTACCTCAATAGCTTAAAAATTGCAGCCGTCACTCAAAAAGGAACTCCAGTGAAAATATCAATGAACAAAAGTGTTTAATTTTTACAATAATTATGTATAAATGATTTAGTCAGTGTTTGCCCATTGCAAAAGCTTTCCTCTCCCTGATTTACATTCTGACATTTATCACATGGTGACATTTTTACTGCTGGCAGGTGATGTCAGTGAAAGTAGCTGCTGCTTGCTTTTTTGGCAGTTATTATTTCCCACAATGCAACAAGGCTCCCACAGTGTGATGTCAGTACCATGGTCCTGACATCACACTGTGGGAGGGGTTTCACCACAATATCAGCCATACAGAGCCCCCTGATTATCAGTTTAAGAAAAGGAAGATATTTCTCATGGGAAAGGGGGTATCAGCTACTGATTGGGATAAAGTTTAACCCTCAGTCATGGTTTCTCTTTAACAGAAGCAGCAGCTCACTTCCTGTGAGTGGCTCCGATACCTCGGTGGGTGGGACTTGCAGCACGTGTCTTGCAGCACCAGCCTGAAGAGAGCTGTAGACCATGGGTTTCACATTGACAAATGACGCATGCACTGCCCACTTTTTACTATATCTAGAATTAGCGTCACGTAGGGGCCAAAAAACATGTTTACTATAACAGAAGTTTTATTATATCCGGGTTTACTATACCAGACATTGCTCCCATAGCCTTATTATAGAGATTGGCTGGGACCTGAAGAGGTAGTTTACTATACCTGAATGTTTACTATACTCGAGTTTATTATAACTAGCTTATACTGTAATTCCCCCTTGTGCCACGATTGCCTTTATTAAGATTATGGTCTACGTCCGTGCCCAAATAAGGTGCTGCATGGCGCTGAAGTGACCTAACTCGTCATAAATGACCCCCACTTACAAAGGAAAGGAAGCTCTCCTTCACCCACCTATCATAAATGACCCCCATTAACAAAGAAAGTGATTCGCTCTCCTTCACCCTCCTTTTATAAATGACCCCTATGGCGTCGGAGGAAAACATCAGACCTCATGTCACTCTGGCGACATTCGATGAATACAAGCAGTCGTGGTTTTAGCTTTACTTTCACGCTCCCATTAATTGAAAGGACAGTATTAGTCAGAGCTGAACAGTCTTATAATTATTTCCATTGATTGGGGAAACAGATTACATTAATGAAGGGTACTGGCAATCAAAGAGCGATGCTAACTGATCTTCTCTCCTCTGCCAGCTTTTATTCTTGCATTGTGTTTCCTCCGAAGAACATCTCGTGTCCGATCTTCAGAGCTGATGTGACTGACAGGTGACTTCACAGTGACAAAGCTTAAAGGGCAGGGCAGAGTACGCTAAGTTTATTTAAAAGGGAAGGCCACCTACAAGTTAAACCGACATTTTTAGTTTTGGTGTGGGCAATGGTGGGTTGAGTTATTTGGTGGCTTCTTCTAGTGGCTGGATGGTGTAATGGTTAAGGGCTCTGCCTCTGACACAGGAGACCAGGGTTTGAATCTCGGCTCTGTCTGATCAGTAAGCCAGCACCTATTCAGTAGGAGACTTTAGGCAAGTCTCCCTAACACTGCTACTGCCTATAGAGCGCATCCTAGTGGCTGCAGCTCTGGTGCTTTGAGTCCGCCAGGAGAAAAGCGCGATATAAATGTTATTTGTCTTGTCTTCTATCTCCCAGGAGCTTCAGAAATCAACAGTCTCAATCCCTCGTGTTTATGGTAAGTTATCTACGCAATATCTTGAGGAACCAGGAATTCAGCATCAGGAACCGGAAAAATATAAAGGCACAACCAGGAGCCAATAGTGTAATATGTAGGTACACCAAATGTGTCACTAACCAAAGAAGGCTACTTACACTTTCCAGGATGCCACAATTAGCAACCATTCAATGCTTGCGGGAGAATACCAATAGAGTATGCAACCAGGGTCCTTTAGAGCGAACACGGTAAATCCAGCGCTAGAGACTTGGGCGCAGCAGCGCAGGAGACTTGGGCGCAGCCGGCGCCACCATAGGCCGTAATAGGAAGTACGGCTATCGCAGGCACAGGGAGTAACTTCAGCGCCGTCAGATGACGGACCTGAAGTTGCTTTTAAAACAATAATTCGGATTCCAGCGATTGCTGGAAGCCGAATTATTTCATTCCCCCACTATCCATGTCGGCCTGGAGGGGGAATAGTAATTAACACGGCCCGGACTTGTGCAGCAGCAGGATCAGCCATATACTGGCTGTGTCCTGCGCCCAAGTCTCCGGCGCCGTTCTCTCTCGTACGCCTTTAGAGGACCTCCATCAACTGCTTTATAAGCTTTTTATTGGTACCAGGCTGGTAATGATCACGTCTATGTGTGCTTTGATTAGTTGTAACCATTAATAGACTTTTCCCCTCCCCAGCCTTACACCTCTCTGACACTGCGGCTGTTCCTTCCCCTGCTTACACCTCTCTGACACTGCATCTATTCCCTCTCCTGCTTACACCTCTCTGACACTGCAGCTGTCCCCTCCCCCTACTTACACCTCACTGACACTGCAGCTGTTCCCTCCCCTGCTTACACCTCTCTGACACTGCAGCTGTCTCCTCCCCAGCTTACACCTCTCTGACACTACAGCTGTCCCCTCCCCCTACTTACACCTCACTGACACTGCAGCTGTCCCCTCCCCCTACTTACACCTCACTGACACTGCAGCTGTTCCCTCCCCTGCTTACACCTCTCTGACACTGCAGCTGTCCCCTCCCCAGCTTACACGTCCCTGACACTGCAGCTGTCTCCTCCCCTGCTTACACGTCCCTGACACTGCAACTGTCCCCTCCCCTGCTTACACCGCTCTGACACTGCATCTGTTCCCTCCCCTGCTTACACCTCTCTGACACTGCATCTGTTCCCTCCCCTGCTTACACCTCTCTGACACTGCAGATGTCCCCTCCCCTGCTTACAACTCTCTGACACTGCATCTGTTCCCTCCCCTGCTTACACCTCTCTGACACTGCAGATGTCCCCTCCCCTGCTTACACCTCTCTGACACTGCTAATCCTGCTTGAAAGTCAGGAGTTGTTAGGGATCCGTCGTGCTATGTCTATGAGCTGGTTCATGGGTGTGCTAAGACAGTGTTCTTCCAAAGCACTTCTGCAGGGGGCGTAACTAGAGGGGAGCGGCTCCTGCAGTAGTGGGGGGGGAGGGGTGCAGAGCTGTGAGGGGCCCCACCTACTAACCTTCCCATCCTCCGATACAGGGGACTATACATCAGATCAGGTGGTTTTGTGGCTACACTTGTTATGGGTGTGAAGATTACGATGTTTTATGACCCATGTGTGATGGGACCAAAGGCCATGGAGTGTACCAACGGGAGGCAAGTGAGGGGGTGTGAACATTGGGTGTGAACATTGGGTGGACACATCAAAGTTTTGCTCTAGGGCCACATGATTTGTGGTTATGCCACTGCACTGCAGTGCATATTTGTCCTGTCAACATGCGTGTTATAAGTGAAAGTAACTGTAGATGTATTGTATCCTGTGCAGGGCCGGATTTGTACTCTTTACCGCCCAAGGCCACTGTCACCAGCCGCCCACCTTCAGTATAGGTAACCTGTGGGCCCCCCCCACACACACACACAGTATAGGTAGCCAGATGACTCCTCCCCCCTTTCCCTCTAGTATAGATAGTCAGATGACTCCCCCACTCCCTCCTTTTCCTACTCCCCCCCTTTCACTATAGGTAGCCAGATGACTCCTCCCCCTTTCCCTCTAGTATAAGTATCCAGATGACTCCCTTAATCCCTCCTTTTCCCACTCCCCCCACGGAAGGTATGTTTGTCTGCCGCTGCCTGCCGCTACGCTGCACATATATAGTTATTGAAGCTGGAGGGGAAACCCCGAGGTAAGGGAGGGGGGGGGGCATCCTCCCTCCCCACGGAGTGTGGCCATAGCTTTCCCCTCATGCTGCAACCTTTCCAGCCCCCCCCCCCCCCCCCCCGCGGGAGCAGGTGCTGCATCCCCTATTGTTACGCCCATGCATATAATGTCCTGTAAAACACGTGCATTATAACACCCATGTTTTACAAGGCACACGATGTGGACACAGTTTTAGGACGTACCCTTTTAACATGTGAGCTGTGCGTTTTGTGTGACCTCAGCGAGCCGGTGTGGGTGGAAGAGGACAAGCAGGATATCTAGCGGGGGAATAGGAAGCCATGATATTCTGTCCTTGGGATCCGCTCTCCCTCTATCTCTCATTCTCCTCTCTCAATAGCTCTTTGCATAACAACTATTCTTCCAGCGCCCCAGATACTCCCGAGACCTCCTTATCTCCCCCACAGAAACAAATCCAACTATATTTGTTATAACTCTATAAAATGAATTTTGGTGAAAGAGAATAACCAGCTCTGACAATATGATTTATGGCGGAAACGCCGTACGAAGGGATGTTAATGAACACAGAGCGCCTATAGATGGGAAGTAAGGGCTTCAGATGGAAGACAATCAATTAACATGCAATCTCGGCCAGTGGGATATTGGCCTCGTATTTATCAAAGTCTCCTGGGTGACAACATTTAATGAAAAGAGTTTTTTTCTTATAGGATTACTAAACTATATTTTGCTGCTATGTCATGACGGAATATGGTGATGATAATGATGTGGATGTACAGTAAGTGCACACACACTTAAACACAGACACACACACACACACATAGACACACACACACACAGACACACACACACACACACACACACACACACACACACACACACACACACACACAGACACACACAGACACACACCTCACACACACACACTCACACTGTGTATACACACACACACACACAAACTCACACTGTACAAACACACTCTCACTCACTCACATACACACACAAACTCACATTGTACAAACATGTTCACGCACTGACATACAGACACACAAACTCACACACTCAAAATGTACACACACTCACACTGTACGTGTACGCACACACACACACACAAACACACACACATGCAAACAAACGCAACAATGGTGCAGAGAGCCTTTTGAGGACACACACACACACACACTCACACTGTGTATAAACACACACAAACTCACACTGTACAAACACACCCTCAGGGACGGATCTAGGGGGGGGCAAGCGGGTCTCTTGCCCCAGGCGCAGTTTGTTGAATTCTTAAAAAGGCGGCAAAATTTGGATGAGGTATGGCAGTTTAGGCGCCAAAACCTGACCTTGCCCCAAGCGCAACTTGGGGCAACTTGGTCTAGATCCGTCCCTGCCCTCACATACACACACACAAACTCACACTGTACAAACACACGCTCACTCACTCACATACACACACAACCTCACACTGTATGCACACACACACTCACATACATACAACCTCACTCTGTACTCGTACACACTCTCCCCCCCCCCCACACACACACTCACACTGTACAAACACACACTCACATACACACACACACACACACACACACACACAAACTCACTCTGTATTCACTCACACTCATACACACAAACTCACACTGTACAAACACACACTCACATACACACAACCTCACACTGTACAAACATGTTCACACACTGACATACAGACACGCAAACTCACATACTCACAATGTACACACACTCACACTGTACGCGCGCGCGCACACACAGTCACACACACACACACACACACACACACAAATGGCACACACAAACGCAACAATGGTGCAGAGAGCCTCTGAGGACGCTCAATCGAGCAAAACGGTCGTCAGGCCCCAACACTGCCCCCACTTCACCCCACAGCACTTGGAGGATCGGGTAGGATTTTTTAATGTCACTGCTATGCTTGTATTGAGATGTATCTTATAAGCCGGAAGTATTAAAGCTTTTTTTATACATGGAATGCAAGTGCCAAACTGTTCTTTTAATTTTTCTTCTGGATTGCAAACTCACACTGTGCAGGCACACATTCACTTACAGACACTCACATACACAAACTCACACTGTACGAACACACATACATACACACACTCACATATACAAACTCACACTGTACGCACAAACTCACAATGTACACTCACATACACACACATTCACACTGTATGTGCACACATACACACACACAAACTAATTTAACTTCACTGCAGTTAATTGCAGCATTTACCGCTGCTGCCTCCGGCGACAGGGGGTAGTTTTAGGTAGCTAAAATTAGGGGGGGGGGGGGTTAAGGTTAGGCAGGGGTAGTTAGGTTTAGACAGCATGCATTCTGTACTAATTTCAAGCGGTGCAGGTCTTTGTTTGAAAAGCCTGTATAGAGAACAATTCAATAATGTGATGAAAGCATGAACTAGGGTTGGACAATCTGCTGAAGATAATTTTTGCAATGTTCCTTTGGTGAATGTATCACAAAATCTGAGGTTTGGTCCCTGAAGTTTAATTCATCATCAGTTAAGTACACCCAAGCTGCGCACATGGACTGAGCTGCTCAGGTCTGAGCTCCCTATCCTTAGTGGTGTTGATTTAGACTGGAGCTGCTTTGTTTTTGAGCACTGACCTCCGATGACAAGAACCTCAGTTTTGTCAGCATTTATTTTTAGCCAATTATTATTCATCCACTTCTGATTTGAATGATAAATATAGTTATGTGTCATCAGGATAGCAGTTTTATGCAAGACCATGTTTTTGAAAGATTTTTCCAAGTGGCAGCATGTAAATGGTGAACAGCAAAGGGGATAGTATCGAGACTTCGGGCACACCATATTTTAGTGGTACAGGGTTGGACAGGAAAGGCTCAGCAGTGGTGTTGTTTAGGAGAAGATCCTGGTGGACACACAATATGACCCCTGACACTTGAGCCCTAAGGCTATGGGTTCACCCTGGTGGAAGAAAGTTTGAACATTGAGATGTACCATTACATTTTGCTGTTGGACCCCATTATTTGTTATTAAGCACTTGCTAAGTATAGATACCAGAGAGGGACATGTTACAAGGGATAGCTGCAGAACTTACTAGGTACTCTACAGGAAACTGGGTACAACATGTACCAGATGAGGTCCAAGCCCTTGAACGGCTAGCTGATCTAACTATACCGGTTTTATTCTGACCAATTCAAAAAGACAAGTTAGATGCTCCAATTACGAAAGATGGGATTAAACAACTGATGGGGTAAATTACGAAATCACTAAGTCCCGTAGAGCGACAGATGGCCTCCCAATTGAAGTATACAAGGAGTTACCAAAATGCTACTTAACTATGTCGACAACAATAAAGCAGCAGACTCACTAACCAAGGCATTAATTATCGTAATTCTGAAAAAAGACCCATCAAACATAGAGCCTTTTAGGCCAACATCTTTGTCACAAATGGATGCAAAGACGTTGGCCGAGATTTTGGTGATTAGACTCCGGGAAGTGATTAGTAGAGTAATTGACCCTGATCAATGAGGCTTTATGCCAAATAAATCCACACTCGTAAATATACTTGAGTCTTTTAAAATGAAATGGTTGTGAAATCACTGTACTTCTCCTGTCCCACTTATATTTCTCAACTCGTACAAAAATTAACCACCGGTCATGCTTCTCCAAAGACCTTCTAAAAACTTTCTAATTAATAAACTCTTCCGACTCAGGGATCTAAGACTTTTCTAGGACCCCACTTTTTGGAATGTCCTCCTACTTTTAATATATTTTTAAAAAAAACTCATAACGCACCTTTTCAAATTCTTCAACCCATCTTTGTCTTATTTCTAACAATCTTCAGCTGACCACAGCTCAATTTTCCCTTCCTATCTTATTCTATTGCTCCTTTTACTGTCGCCATAGGCATTTCTATCGATTGACCTGAAGAAGCGACACAATCCTACGAAACGTGTTGTCAAACCTCTTATGTCCTAATTAGATCATTGTAAATTATTCAGGATACCCAATTTAACTTTAATTGTCCTGGTTTCAGAATCAGAAACACTTCCTACAGCTATATATTGCTGTATATTGTATGTAACCCCGCCCTCCCAGTGATGTTCACCCCACGCTAATTAGCTATGTAGCATTCTGGGAGACAAGGTAGGTATTATTTGTACTAGCTTCTGAACTCTCAGAAACAAATATTTCACAGAGCTGCACCTGCCAGTACTAAAGATGTCGCCACATGTGATACATTTCAGATTATAAATCAGAAAGAGGAAAGATCTTACAATGGGCAAACACTGACTTAATAATTTATAAAGTACATATTGTAAAAAAAAAAAAAAAAGCAATTTTATTAACCAGTTCATCCCCAAGGTTTTTTACTCTAACAGACCAGAGCAATTTTCACCTGTCAGTGCTCCTCCCTTCTATTCCCTAATAACTTTATTACTACTTATCACAAGAAAATGATCTATACCTCGTTTTTTTTCGCCACCAATTAGGCTTTCTGTGGGTAGTACATTTTGCTAAGAATTTTTTTATCCTAAATGCGTTTTAATGGGAAAAAAACAAAAAAATGAAAAAAAAATAATTATTTCTCTGTTTTCAGTCATTATAGTTTTAAAATTAAACATTCTCGTGTGGTTAAAACAAACACATTTTATTTGCCCAGTTGTCCTGATTATTAAACCGTTTAAATTATGTCCCTATCACATTGTATGGCGACAATATATTATTTTGAAATATAGGTGTTATTTTTCTGTTTTGTTTTTTTTTGTTCTGGCCATAATTACAAGCCCCTATATAATAAATTAAAAATAATTTTCCCCCATAAAATATAGATTAAAAAAAGCTGAGTCCCTAAGGCAACTATTTATTTATTTATTTTAAGCTGATTTTTATTTACAAGTGTTTTTTTTTTTTGGGGGGGGGGGGGGGGGGAGGGTTGGAAGTGTAATTTCATTAATTTTATTAATAGTGTGTATGTACTTGTATATGTATGTGTAATATACTTTTTGGCCACAAGATGGGGCTAGTGAACACTCTCCCATATAGGAAGTGATCACTTTTTTTTTTTTTACACTTTATTAAACTGTAACAGTTCCTGTTTTTATGAATGGATGCGGCCGCTGTTTGCGGTCGCGTCCATTCACTCCAGGCAGTGCGATTGGGTAGAGGACCGCTCGGTCCATTTCCCCAATCACTCAGCACGGGATCCCAATGGTAATGGCGGCGGTATAGGTGCGCACACGTGCGGAGCAGCGGCGGGAACGCGCGACGTATTAAACCGTCATGTTGCCATTAACAGGCAAAAGCATGACGTTTTAATACGATACATTGCCGTTAAATGGTTAATTACATTATATTCCCTACAGTTCTTCTTTAAGCTTCCACACAGGGCCGCAATTAGAGAGGAGCAGAACCTGCAATTGCAGGGGGCCCAGAGCTGTGAGGGGCCCCAACTACTTACCGTATATACTCACATATAAGCCAGCCCGCGTATAAGCTGAGATACCCACTTTTTCCCTCAGAAACCAGGAAAAGGTGATTGACTCGTGTATAAGCCCCCCCTCCCATATAGACTCCTCCACAGTAGCCAGATGTGCCCCCAGTGAAAGTCATCCCTCCTCCCCATAGCCAGATGTGCCCCAAGGATGATACAGCTGCGTCTTACGACGTCAAAGATATGGGACACAGCGATTGCCACACATGAAGAATCTCCAATCATTGCACCACTGGCACGTGGCTTTCACACTCTGATTCAACAGCCAGGGGACACAGGTAGTCTTAAGCAGTGCACTGTGCACACTTGCACACATGTTGTAGGGGATGGGGGGGTTACAGACACAGCAGGGAGCCAGCTGGCAAGAGCAGGATCATTAGTGCACAATCCCTACACTCCTCTGCCAGTAACGAAACCTGCTCCACCATCCGTTCTGCTCCACTGACTCGCATATAAGCCGAGAGGGTAACTTTTCAGCACATTTTTTGTGCTGAAAAATTAGGCTTATACGCGAGTATATACAGTACCTTCCCTTCCTCTAATACAGGGGACTATACTTCAGTTCAGGCGTTTTTGTGGCTACACTTGTGTGAAGATCATGATGGCCACACTTGTTTTACAACCCTTGTGAGATGGGCCCCTGGGCCATGGAGGGCACCAAGGGGAAGACAAGGGAAGGGGTGTGAACATTCATTGGGGAGCACCATCAAAGTTTCACTGGGGGGCATCATGAATTGTAGTAAGGCCACTACTCCAGGTGGCACAGATTTAGTCTAAACTGTGCAGGCGCGAGTTTCATATAGCACATGCGCAGTGAAAGTAAGCACTCGGGACTGTGGCTGCACAGATGTGAATCGTACGTCTTCACTTGGGGGAACTTCCTGCTAAACCAGACCGAAGGATCCTATCCAGGAGCATCAAGACATTCTGGAGGTCAGAAATGGATTATGATGAAATGGGGCTCTAGGCAAGATAGCAGTTTTTGCCTAACGCTGAAGGTTACCTGGCTATTTTTAGTAAGACTTAGTAGGGGCTAGCATCCCCCAGGCCCCTAGACTCTCTCCAGGCTCTAGGCCAGGGCTTTTCAACCTTTTCACTAATTGTACCACCTTTATCGCCTGAAAATTTTCAAGTACCACCAATGAGCCTGCACAGTAGTGTTTCCACTGAGTGTAGAGCCGCTACTGCGCATACGTGCACGCCAACAAGGAGATCTTTGGCGGGACCCATCGCTGGATCCCCTCTACTGAGGAAAAAGAGGGAAACCTCTGTATGATCAAGAAGCTTCCCTCTCCCGAGGTAAGTACCCCCCAGGTGCAATTTTTCTCATACAGGTACACTGTAAGAAATTCAGTAATGTGACACCTGATGAAGTGCGGAGCCCGAAACATGTAGTGTGTATCGACATGCAATAGAATTGAACACAAGATCCTGCCTGTGGAGTGCCTCCTTCTACTGTATCTAAGTAACACTGTAAGAGAAGTGTGTGTGTGTGTGTGTGTGTGTGTGGGGGGGGGGGGGGGGCAGGAAGTGCTGGTGGGGTAAAGGGTCAAAATTAGACTGCTAGCCTACAGATTGCATTAGTAGCGAGCGAGGGGGAGCTGAACTTTGTGGAGGACCAGGACATGCAGCAAACAGGCAATTAAGTGGCAGGCAAACCTGAAATGTACCACCTGGGCAACAGCAAAGTACCACTGGTGGTACGCGTACCGCAGGTTGAAAAGCCCTGCTCTAGGCACCTACCTGGGTTTGAATTGTGGATGATCCGGCTCTGGGGGAGGTATTCTATCTCATCTTTCTAGCTTTATACATTTTTCCCCCCTTGGTTAAGGAATACTTTAACAAAATTGCAATGATAAAAAAAAATAGAATTCTCAAATAAGAAGGAAAAATCAGACTTGTTTGTAAAGTGAGTCCAGGCTAAACAGAAGCAGCAAGTGGAGCTAATTGAGGCTTGAGGTGTTAATAATCAGCGTAGCATTCACTGAAATTATGACTGCAAGAGAATAGCAGGCAAAGCTATACGCTGGTGGATCCAAAACCAAACACCACAATAAAGATACAGCTGTCCTCCTGATCAGAGATGGATGAAGATGTAGCGGGACCCTGGGCAAGGTAGTAGATTTGGGCCCCTCGTGGTCCTTTTGGTAAGCTGAAGTAGCGAGAGGTCAAAGAAGGTGGCAGGTGGGCCCCTTTACACCCACTAGCCCCCAAGCATCTACCTAGGTTGCCTGGTGGATGATCCTGCTCTATTATATTTAAAGGATACCCAAACTGACATGTGACATGATGAGATAGACATGTGTATGTACAATGCCTAGCACACAAATAACTATGCTGTTTTCCTTTTTTTCTTTCTCTGCCTGAAAGAGTTAAATATCAGGTATGTAAGTGGTTGGCTCAGTCCTGACTCAGACAGGAAGTGACTACAGTGTGACCCTCACTGATAAGAAATTCCAACAATAAAACACTTTCCTAGCAGAACATGGCTTCTGAGAGCAAGAAAGAGCTAAAAAGGTGAAAATCTCATCAGTGAGGGTCACACTGTAGTCACTTCCTGTCCGAGTCAGGACTGAGTCAGCCACTCACATACCTGATATTTAACTCTTTCAGGCAGAGAAAGAAAAAAAGGAACACAGCATAGTTATTTGTCTGCTAGGCACTGTACATACCCATGTCTATCTCATTGTGTCAAATGTCAGTTTCGGGTATCCTTTAAGTAATCTTTGGAGAAGAAAGACTGCCCCATATTTTTTTATGTGCCTCCCCCCCACCCTCCCCCCTTTCTGTAAATCTACTAATGCAAAATGAATGCATTATTGATTATCTTTTTTTCACAATGAAAAGGCGAGAGGTTCTATCCGGTACGTGGTGAAGCCGATAGTAGATTAATTACCGGTATTCTGCTTTTGGGTGCTGGCTAATAATGATAATGATAGTAGAATAATAATAATATTAGGCTAATATTAGGCTCTACTCCTTATGCTGCTCAGGCATTTTTTTTTGTATTGACCTGAGGAAGCGGACTATGACCCACGAAACGTATTGTTAATTTTTTTAATACATATTTTTCCAGTTGAACTGGTGTCTGTATCTTCTGGAGAGGTAAGTGATTACCTCTCATTTACACATTCTGTTTTAAAGTTTTAACACCCATATATTTTGGGTGCCTCCACCCCACCCTTAAATCAGCCAATACCTTTGTAGTTAATAGCTTTACAGTTTTCTGAAAAATGTATTGAACTACAGGAGGGCGACTGTCCAATATCCGGCAGGACCTGGAGCACCGAGTGGGGACGGTTAATTCCCCGCAGGCAAATACGATGGTTGCAGTAGCTGCAGCCCACCTTTGTGAGTATACTGTATATTCTGGCATATTGTAATGATCTGCTCTGCTGTCTGCACAGGCAGACAGCTTTTTGACCATTTTGTAGGTCTGAGTGCTACAGGTCCCTGGAAAGGAGACCTGTCTTCACTCTGCAACTTGCTGAGTTGCTGCTCTGGTGAGGAATTTGCATCCACTTGGCATGCAAATTGCTTAGCTGCTTCCTTTGATGGCTTGCAGTATAAATACCATTTCCTCCCAGAATTCCCTGCTGGTCATAAAGGTTTGATCCTGCTAGACTTACCTTGAGTCTCAGCCCTCTGCATATTGTTTGCTAAGATTATCTTAGAGTAATTCCTTGGGAGTGCACTAGCATTCCTTCTAGCGTAGTCAGGTTGTTATTATCTGTTTTGCCTTGTACTGTCTATCTGTTGCGATTGTCTTGTCGCCAGCGGTGGTCGACAGAAAATCGTTCTGTCTGTTTGGATCGCATTTGCCCTAGCGTTAGAGGCGATGGATCTTTCTGTATTCTGTCTTAGGGGTGCAAGCCAGAGCAGCGGTTGCTACTGGTTGCTCCATCTGTCTGTCTGTTTGGATCGCATTCGCCCTAGTGGTAGTGGCGGTGGTTCCTTCTGTACTTTGTCTGGGAGTGTAGGCCAGAGCTACGGTTGCTGCTGGTTACTCCTTCTGTCTTGTCTGGAACGAACGCTTGCTGTAGTCTCGGTAAGGTAACCGTTTAGCAAGCGTTCGCGTTCTCTATTCATTTTCGTGTTACATTGGTTAGTCAGGGTTGGTACTCTTTGTCGCTATTGCGCCTCTCGTTTGGCGACCGTGCCGTGCACGCGCTTTGTCAATATTGCGCTTAACGTGTGGGGACTCACTTTCTCTCTACAGGTGCATTGCACCAAAGCTGGGTTCTGTTATTTTATACGCTTGTGGAGGATTTCTGCAGTGTCAGTGCACATCTTGTGCGCTGACCACGGAAATAATTCCCCAATCGTTACAGTATGACCGGCCAAACCGAAATTCCCAGTGTAGAGGGAATTTCCGATTTGTATGATTTTTCTCAGGTTTCATTACCCAAAGCAAAAGCATATGTGGATCCTATTATAGGCAGAATTATACATTATATTAAAGCAGTAAGAAAATCTATGCATGTTCCTGATCCCAACCTGTATGAGTGTTTCCTTGATATAGGGTTGTTTGAGCCTCCATTTGCTCCGTGGGAGATTGGGGCTTTGATTGAGGAGTTCAAGTTTGATTGGAAGGCGTTTTGCGATTTTTACATCGCTGAAAGCGAAGAGATTCTTAATGCTTGTATCGATTCTGTGTACACTTTGGTTGAATCTGATGAGTGTGAGTGACGAGTGTTTTGTGGATCCGGTGATTTGTGTGTGGCAGACGATTTTGGATGAATTGCACACACACCAACCAATTGACTCCAATAAAGAGACACCGTTATCGGATGATTGTTCCTGCCTTTCTGGGGTAAAGCAAGTGAGTTTAGACACTGTGCGATCAGAAATGAATGGGTGTACCACTGTGATTGACACTTGTGTGAATTCTGAAAGATTTTCTTCTGCTTGTGTGGAGTTTAAATCTGTGCGATCTAATGCCTGTTTTTCAGGTGTTTCTGCCCTGTACCATGAATGAAACCATGATGTCCACTCGCACTGACATTTGTGAGTCCCTTTCTTGCTCTGAAGCAAGTACTGACTCTCCACCCTGTACTCTGGATGAGTCAATATTGCCTTGTATAAAATCTCCTGCAGTGAGCCTAGAGGCTCGTCTAGGTATTGCTACTATTCTCACCTGTTTTTCTGCCATTTTGGAATTGCAGTCTAGTTTGACTGCTATGCAGAATTCTGCGTGCAGTGAGATTAGAGTCAGGGAGTCAGTGTGTGTTCCAGTAGATATTCCTGTGCATCTTGTTCATGAAGATGAAATTCAGTCTCAGTGGATTGCAGAACCATCCCTGGGACATTTGCTCTGTCCGCAAAATGTAATTGATGTTTTGCCCTGTAACATGGATAGTTCAAAATCCTTGATTTCTTTGTCAGAAAACTTGGGAAACGATGCTCCTGAGGTTTTGTTAGATGTTCTGGAGGTCTCCGAGTTCCTCCCAAAGGGTGCAGAACTTTTAGGAGATGCCTCCGGCCCCCCAGATCCTTCTGAAGTATTGCCCACTTCAGTAGGCATTGCTGTTATGCTGACTACTTTTGCAGCTCTTGTGGAGCTTCAGTCATGCGTAGTCAATGATGAGTTTTGGTTAGATACAATTACAGTCACAGAAACTTCTAAGTCTGAGTCTAAGTCTTCCTTTGAAAGACCAGTACCTGTGACCACTACTCGTGATGTTTCTCTGCCCGGTCCTGGTTTTGGTCTTGTCATGACGGACTCTGAGGTTGGCAGTTCCTCGACATGTCCTGAGGTTTCTCTTGTGCTAGTGTACCCCGATGCACTCTGTGAGCCAGAATGCCCAAGTGTGTCTCAGTTATCAGCATGCTCAGATGCATCCTCGGTGGAGACATGTTCTGATTTTGCCTGCCTGCCTGCATGCCCAGAAGTGGTCCCTGAAAGCCCTGATCTTGAAGGTTGTCCTGGTAATCCTGAATCCGGAATTGTCATAGGTTCCATAGGGGTTCTTGATAGTTCTCCACGTGAGCCTGGTGAGCATTCTGGCCTCTTGGGATCTCTGCGGAGCTTCAAAGTGTTCTGGGAGATTTTGGGAGAACATTTTTTTGGTACCCTGGATGGGATCAACAGTGGCTTCTCTGTTGAAAAGGACACTTCGAATAGGTATTGTGGTAGGTTTGGTATTTTTGGACGGTCCCTGGAAGGTGGTGGGTATTGCTCGGAGAGTGTCGATGGGTTCTTCTCTGGCATTCACAGTTCTGATGGGTGTTACGCTGAGCCTTGTTGTACTGATGGGCATGTTTCGGTGGCTTCTGCTTCCGACGAGTTCGGTTTCGGGAGGATTGTGTGAGAAAACGCGGAAAAGCCGCCGCGTGTGCTGAAAGCAAGGTGGCTGATTCCGCATCCAACGCGGCGGTTTGCTCGCGTAGGCACGCGTCTGGTAGTGTGGCAGAACGCGGAAAAGCCGCCGCATGTTCTAACAGCAAAACGGCTGTTTCCGCATCTAAGGTGGCGGTTTGTACGCAGCAGCGTGCCTTTGGAGTGGCTGGGTCTGTTAGTCCACATAGATGGATAAAGAGCTACGCGCGTGCGGGCCAGAAGTCAGGACCTTTATACCAGCAGGGGAAGTGTCAGCTGATCAGGACGATCAGCTGATTCCTGCTGGACTCATGATTGGCTGAGTGGCTCGGGCGGGGCAGCAGAGTTCAGCTACTATATATTCTGCTTGCTTGTCAGTTGCTGGTTGTCTGCCATTGCAAACACTTTGTGGAAGCATTCAGACCATAGTCAGATCCTTACAGTGTGTTTGAACCGGGTGGACCTGGGAATTCACACTGAGCCAGATTACCTTGTACTGTTTAATTTTTAGACCAGTTCCAGGGTGTTGAGATCAAGGCCCTCACACCCCAGACTAGGAATACTGTGTATCTTCTGTGTATTCTCTTGCATAGTTCCAGGGTGTTGAGATCAAGGCCCTCAAACCCAAGACTAGGGAACTGTATTGTCTTTGTGTTATACTCTAGACTAGTTCCAGGGTATTGACGATCACGGACCTCACACCCAAGACTAGGGAATTGTATTATCATTTATGTTATACTCCAGACTAGTTCCAGGGTGTTGACGATCACTGACCTCACACACAAGACTAGGGAATTGTATTATCATTTATGTTATACTCCAGACTAGTTCCAGGGTGTTGTGACTACGGACCTCACACCCCAGACTAGGATTGTGCTATTACTGTATTTCGTTAGCCCAGTCTAGGGCAATACCTTTCACATTAGCTGCAGGGCTTCCTGCAACCCAGCCTCGGTCCCTCGCCCAGGGGTCCACAGGCTACAGGAATATCACCCACAGTCAGGGGTGAATTCCTCAGGAGTCTTAGGCCGCCAGCTCCTCTGGTGGTCCCCACTCAGAGTTGTTACTGTTACACCAAACACTCTCACTATTCTGGTGTCCAGAGGTTAGCAATACATCTGTATTATCGCTGATTCTGCAGATCATCGATAATCAGGCGTATATCTGCATTCTTGGTGGTACTGCAGATCGCCAATAATCAGATTCTCTCTGCGTGCTGACACCAATCGTTACAGATTGACTCTGGAATTGGGCCTTGTCGGGCCGACCCAACCTTCATGAGTGTTCAGTCAGATTTTTTGTGTGGAAATATCAGTTTTGAGAGACGTCTGGAAGCCGTCCCTAGGTCCCTAGAGGGGGGGGGGGGGGGGGGGGGGGTACTGTAATGATCTGCTCTGCTGTCTGCACAGGCAGACAGCCTTTTGACCATTTTGTAGGTCTGAGTGCTGCATGTCCCTGGAAAGGAGACCTGTCTTCACTCTGCAACTTGCTGAGTTGCTGCTCTGGTGAGGAATTTGCATCCACTTGGCATGCAAATTGCTTAGCTGCTTCCTTTGATGGCTTGCAGTATAAATACAATTTCCTCCCAGAATTCCCTGCTGGTCATAAAGGTTTGATCCTGCTAGACTTACCTTGAGTCTTAGCCCTCTGCATATTGTTTGCTAAGATTATCTTAGAGTAATTCCTTGGGAGTGCACTAGCATTCCTTCTAGCGTAGTCAGGTTGTTATTATCTGTTTTGCCTTGTACTGTCTATCTGTTGCAATTGTCTTGTCGCTAGCGGTGGTCGACAAGAAATCGTTCTGTCTGTTTGGATCGCATTCGCCCTAGCGTTAGAGGCGATGGATCTCTCTGTATTCTGTCTTAGGGGTGCAAGCCAGAGCAGCGGTTGCTACTGGTTGCTCCATCTGTCTGTCTGTTTGGATCGCATTCGCCCTAGCGGTAGTGGCGGTGGTTCCTTTTGTACTCTGTCTGGGAGTGTAGGCCAGAGCTACAGTTGCTACTGGTTACTCCTTCTGTCTGTCTTGTCTGGAACAAACGCTTGCTGTAGTCTCGGTGAGGTAACCGTTTAGCAAGCGTTCGCGTTCTCTATTCATTTTCATGTTACATTGGTTAGTCAGGGTTGGTACGCTTAGTCGCTATTGCTCTTCTCGTGCGGCGACCGTGCCATGCACGCGCTTTGTCACTATTGCGCTTAACGTGTGGGGACCGCGTGTAGTTAGTCCTGTCTGTTCCTTTGCTCTGTCTTACTCAGTTTGGTGTCGCTACTGGCAATTGCCATTCTTGCGATTGCGTTTCCACTTGGTTTCCGCTGTTGTGTGTTCACTGTCGCCGGGTGGTGACTAGATTGATGGACACACATACATTCTGTCACTGTGCTCACTTTCTCTCTACAGGTGCATTGCACCAAAGCTGGGTTCTGTTATTTTATACGCTTGTGGAGGATTTCCGCAGTGTCAGCGCGCATCTTGTGCGCTGACCACAGAAAAGATTCCCCAATCGTTACACATATAAGACTACTTTTTAACCCTTGAAAATCTTCTGGAAAGTCAGGGGTCGTCTTATACGCCGGTGTCATTGATGCTGGGTGATAAGCCCTATCCTGTTACCACCTCTCAAATCTCGCTGCTGAGGACTGTAGTGAAGCGGTGCAGGCGCACATGTGCGAGATCTGAGAGGCAGAGAAGGAGGTAAATAGGCTACAAGGGCGGGGCCAGAAGGGTGAAAGAGGCGTGTTTTATGGGCACAGCGTGATCTATTCTTCCATACCACTCTGATAAACAGACAAAGAGAGCTGACCAATTCACTTAGGGAGAGGGAGGGTTGACCAATCCAACCAGTCAATCGCCTGTATACTGGGTACCACATACAGTACAGCAACAGTATCTGTTCAAACATAGCACCAGTATTTGATGTTTATTTTTTGTTTGCTTTTTATTTGGTGTGCGTTGGAAGAGGGGTAGTCTTATACGGCGAGTATATCCCAAACTCTATATTTAAACTGGAAAGGTTGGGGGTCTTCTTATACGCCCAGTCGTCTTATACGCCGGAATATACGGTATATCTACATAATTTCTTCCCTCCCCCTTATACCTAACGATACTGCACTATTGGGCTCCTGGTCTCTCTCTACTTCTTGTTTAGGTGCTCTTGGCCCCTACAAGAACCAACCGAACCCTTTCAACATGCACAAAAAAAGAAAACCAGCGCAGTACCGTGAGGAAATGCAGTAAAGATATCAGATCAATAATTTAAGCTTTGCTCATTTTCTTTAATGAATACCGTACATGTTTGAATATAAACTGATCCGTGTATAAACTGAGGTGCAGTACTTCGATTTTCCTTCAGATGGCAGAAAAATTGGAAGAGCTGAGGGCTCTTTCACACTACAGGCAGCGGTAAAAGGCTAAAACGCTGCGTTTTGGCTGTAGGAGTTTTGAAGGCGTTTTGAAGGCGTTTTAACGCCAACACATTACTATCAATTGTAATGAGAAACGCTGCGGTCATCCCTAAAAGAGCTCCTGGGAGCTTCAAAACGCAACGCTCCAAAACGCTCCAAAACGCAGCGTTAAGTGTGAAAGGTAAAATGAAAGTCTATGGACTTTTATTTTACGTTGGAAAACGCCAACTGTGGCCGAAAAAGGCCTCTAGTGTGAAAGGGCCCTGAGCGGATGTTGGAGGACTGTTCTCTTTTGGAAGTGGCTGGTGGTGCACCGCCAAGCGGCGCAGAAGTATTGTGATCTCAGCTGTATGTTGGCTGACAACGGGCAGCTTGGTTTAAGGGAGGACATTGTCACAGGTCATCTGACACTACGCCATTCTGGTATGAGAAGCAGTAGTGTGCCTTCCTGTTTCTAAAGCTACAATTATCACAAGGAAAGCCTGGGTGGCATTTAAAAAGGAGTCTGGACAGCCAGTGGTGATCCTACATCTCCCACACATTGCAATCTGAATAGATTGGCTGATCTAGATTGTATGTATGTTAGTGTGGTGTGATTGTGATGTGTATGGTGAGGAGTGTTCTTGCAGTGGTGCCCTGTGCAGTTTTTATGAGGGGAGGTATTGTGTATATAGAGGGGATACCAATGTTTTGGGGTTATGCTTTTTTCCTACAATAAAGTTTTTGTATATTTATAATGCAGGAGAACAGAGGCGCCAAGAGGATAAAAGGAAGCTAAATGAGCTTAAAAACCAAATTCTTGGTAAATAGAGGAGGTAGTGGTGTACTTACCTCCTCCAAGTAGACACACAACGACTGTAGTAAAGACAGTCAATATATTTTATTTATGAACTCCAAATATGCAACGCGTTTCGCAGGTTTGATCCCGCTTCATCTGGCAATAACAACGGAGCAATAGCATATGTGGTCAGTAGAAGAGCCAGGCACCTCTATTTACCAAGAATTTGGTTTTTAACCACTTTGAATCCCTTGCTACGCTTATCTACTCCCCACAAAACTTCATCTGAAGCTCAGAGGAGTAGATATGCGTACTTGTGGTAAACAGTGTGCTGTGTGCCCAATAAGCTACCTGATTATGTATATAGGGTATCATTTTAACCGTGACAAGTGAGAGAATAGGTTGTGTGTTGTTTGACAACTGAGGGCTAAGTCGTGTTTTTTTTTTTTACCGGAAAACTGAATGAAAAGCAATAAAACTTATTTTCATGTACTCTATACCCCTAAATAAATACTTGTAAAAAAACAAAAGTGACAGCATTGAAAAGAGAATACATAGCTACCCTAGGGACTTAGCTTTTAAAATATGTATGCCATGAGGGTGTATTACTGTTAATCATGAAGATAAGGGCTTTTAATTACTGATAGAGTACAATGAGAAAACAAAAAACACAAACCAGAAACGAATATATTATAGCCATACATTGTACTAGGAACATTATTTAAATGTTGAGATAACCAGGACAAATTAGCAAATACAATGTGTGGGTTTTACCTATGGTAACATTGTTTATTTGAAAACTATAGTGGATGGAAATGGAGAAATAGTGTATTTTTTCTTTTTTTTCTCATTTTTCCCTTTAAAATGCACAGATAATAACATAATTACTAAAAGCAAATATCACCCTCACAAAGCATAATTTGTGGCAAAAAAAACAAGATATAGATCATTTACATCTGATGAATAGCAATAAAGTTATTGGTGAATGAATGGGAGGAGCGCTGAAATGTGAAAATTGCTCTGGTTTTTAAGCAAAAAACCCTGTGGTGCTGAAGTGGTTAAGCTCATTTAGCTTCCTTTTATCCTTTTGGCGCCTCTGTTCTCCTGCATAATATTGAGTCCACCCTGGGTGGAGGGTTGAACCCCCTTTTTCTCATCTACAGAGAGCGTCTTCTTATTCCTGAGTGGGGTCAGGGAAATCTCCCCACCTGCCTTTACAGTGGTTGCCTAATGGTAACCCTGGTTTGTGAGCATTAATATTTACTCTATCTAGTAACCATTTACCAGTACATATTACACTATTGGGGCTCTTGGTGTTCCTTGTTTGTATGTTTATAGAGTGGCGGTCACTCTTTTTTGGGACTTATGGCCCATACTCACGGGCTACAAAAGTGGCCTGTCGCCAGCACACGTGAGCGTGTGCGCGACAGGTCGGCAACAGCTTGTCGCCAGGTCCCTCCGCGTACACACGCGGAAGAGGGACCAGTGGTGCGACGGAAGCTGTCGCCGACGTTCCACCCCCCTCGCCGGAAGCACCGTCTATTTGCAATTATGTTGCTGTCGCTAGTCCGCATACTCACGCGGACTAGCGACAGTTGCGGCGGAGTTGCGGCGACATCAGCGACGAGCGACGGTTCGGGGTGTGCGCCCCTGCAAAGCCTCATACTCACGGGCGACCTGTTGCCGCAACACGCGCGCGCCGCGTGTTGCGGCGACATTTGTAGCCCGTGAGTATGGGCCATAAGATAAGAAAGATGTCCTGAGGGTGGAAAAGAACAAATCCAGCCTTTATGACCACGTAGGAAAGTGCCATGGACAGAAGTGGTTCATGATTGTTAGTCGCACAGCTTTGTACTGAATCATGCAGAACAAAGCTGACCATGGTAGTATTCCAGCAGATGTTTGGCCAAATTTTCCAACATCTAAGCTATATTGAGTATTAAATCATAGGGAGGGGTGGCAACGCTTCCCAAGACAGGCTACATCTGAATGACTACCAGCATAGGTGTGCAGAGCCTAATTATAAGCATGGTACACAGCTGGCATTCAAAACAGATGCACCAAATTACCATTAATGGAGGATATTAGCTTCCAAAACAGTTTGCATACAAAGTATTCCGTACTGGACCCTTCCACCACAATGAGGTCATTCTTTTGGAAGGGACCCTAACCTTTAACTATTTAACAAATGAGCATAGAGTCAACCTGGGAGCAGCTGACCATAAAATGGTTTACACATTTTTTATAGACAACAGGGGAGAAGTGGCAGCACACGTTTGCATACCTTTTTTTTAGGGCTCTAGTGCATAATTGTAGCATCTGTTTTGAATACAGGGTGTATATGTTGCCTGCTCCGCGCGCCTCTGTTGGTAGTCATTCAGATGCGGCCTGATCTTAGGATGCGTTGCCATATCTCCCCTGTTGTCTATATTGAGTATTGCAACACCCTAAAACAATCACTAAATGAATATTGATAATGTATTGATCATATACAAGGTATACATGTAGTGTAGTGTGGCCTTTAGGGTGCCTGTGGCCATGCAGTGAGTGAGTGCTGGAAAACAGCATGGAAAATGCCAGGTTGCTGACTGCGCTACCTGCCTGCCACGTAAGTGACAAGCCTGGCCGGATAGAACGGCGGCCGCTGTGACAGGCGAGGCTTGTCACATACAGAACGCCGCGTTTAGTTGTTGGCTTCATCGTTCCGCTCTGTATCACCTTCCCGCGTGTAAATAGCCCCATCCTGCCAGCCTCCTCCCCCCCTTTCTTAACGAGGTATAAATTTATGGAGGGCACACAGAGGTGGACTGTGAAAATTGTATTCGTTTAGCCTAATCCCTCATTATACATGTTGTTAAAGTGCGCAGAGCTTTGTTAATCAGACGCGGAAAGACCTTATTACGTATGGAAATTAGCTGCCGCGACTTTAATAAGGGAAGCCGCCCGCAGGTGAATGTAACCTATTCCCTGGAAGAGAGTTACTCGAACCTCCAACCTGACCTGGAAATCTCCTGCTGGGCCCATTCACAGCTCCGCTCCCTCCAGTCACTCCAAGCTGCTCCGACAAGGAACAAGAGCGAGCAAATTAAATCCACTGTCTATCTAAATGCTTTTATTTGTTCAGGAAATTAACAAATGTGCGCGTGCGGTAATGTGGAGGCAGCGCGAGCTCCTAGATGGCAGAACAAGGCCAGCAATCAGTACTAAATACCTCTCTACTGCTCCTTCCAAGGGAGAGGGGATTGGGGTTAAAATGGTGCAAACCTAATGCCTGAAACCTTTAAAATTATTATTTTAAAAAAAGCATTAGGCATAAAGTCTGTTTTGTTATCTTTTCATGTTTGCAAAAAATAAAATGCATGTCATTTACTACTGTTGTTTTATTAATATTATTTTTTATTTATTTATATGTCACCAACACCTTATATAGCGCTGTACATAGTACCAAATAAATAGTGGGGGGCATAGATAAATGAGACGTTTAAAACTCTGTACGATCAGGACATTCAGCAATACAAATAGAAGTAGAAGAGAACAGAGCTGCCAGCAGGATAAAAAGGTCTAAAAACCTTACCTCCAATAAGCAGACACGATAACTGTCAATTAAGACAAACAAATTTGTTGTATATTCCCCAAAAAAGATGCAACGCGTTTCGCAAGTGTAACCCGCTTCATCAGGCAATAGGTAGGGGCATAGACTGTGGACAGAGACAAACATGCTCCATGAGGTTACTCATATATAAATTGTTATCAAAATACAAAGATAAAAAACAATCAGAGTATATGAAAACGACATTGGTAGGTAAGTTTACAAGTTAGCATAATCAATAAAACCCTATATGGTAGTAAATATGTAGTCAGGTGTTCCTACAGGGGAATTGGCAAGCCCCAAAGTTCAAACATAATTTGCCCCTCTAAAGGTAGTGCTGAAAGGGACAATTTTGGGGCTTGCTAATTCCATATAGTATAACTATACTAGCTATACTGGGGCAACTATACTACTAGCTATACTGGGGCAACTATACTATCTACACTGCGGCAACTACTGGGGCAACTAGCTATACTGCGGCAACTATACTAGCTATATTGGGGCAACTAACTATACTGCGGCAACAATACTAGCTATACTGGGGCAACTAGCTATACTGGGGCAACTATACTAGCTATACTGGGGCAACTATACTATCTATACTGCGGCAACTAGCTATACTGTGGCAACTATACTAGCTATACTGGGGCAACTAACTATACTGCGGCCAACTAACTATACTGCGGCAATTAGCTATACTGGGGCAACTATACTAGCTATACTGGGGCAACTATATTATCTATGCTGCGGCAACTACTGGGGCAACTAGCTATACTGCGGCAACTATACTAGCTATACTGGGGCAACTAACTATACTGCGGCAACAATACTAGCTATACTGGGGCAACTAGCTATACTGGGGCAACTATACTAGCTATACTGGGGCAACTATACTATCTATACTGCGGCAACTAGCTATACTGTGGCAACTATACTAGCTATACTGGGGCAACTAACTATACTGCGGCAACTAACTATACTGCGGCAACTAGCTATGCTGGGGCAACTATACTAGCTATACTGGGGCAACTATATTATCTATACTGCGACAACTACTGGGGCAACTAGCTATACTGCGGCAACTATACTAGCTATACTGGGGCAACTATACTATCTATACTGCGGCAACTACTGGGGCAACTAGCTATACTGCGGCAACTATACTAGCTATACTGGGGCAACTAACTATACTGCAGCAACAATACTAGCTATACTAGGGCAACTAGCTATACTGGGGCAACTATACTAGCTATACTGGGGCAACTAACTATACTGCAGCAACAATACTAGCTATACTAGGGCAACTAGCTATACTGGGGCAACTATACTAGCTATACTGGGGCAACTATATTATCTATACTGGGGCAACTACTGGGGCAACCAGCTATCCTGCGGCAACTATACTAGCTATACTGGGGCAACTAACTATACTGCAGCAACAATACTAGCTATACTAGGGCAACTAGCTATACTGGGGCAACTATACTAGCTATACTGGGGCAACTATATTATCTATACTGGGGCAACTACTGGGGCAACTAGCTATCCTGCGGCAACTATACTAGCTATACTGGGGCAACTAACTATACTGGGGCAACTATTACTACCTATACTGGGGCCAACTATACTAGCTACCTATATGGGCGGAGTGGGGGGGGGGGGCTCCTCCTCACAAGTTTGCCTCAGGTGGCAAAAAGTCTAGAACCGGCCCTGCAAACCATACATCAATGATGTCTGTATTTGTATTGATGGATTTCCTGATTGTACAGAGTTTTGAACATCTCATGTATTTATGCTCCCGACTATTTATTCTGTACCATGTATAGTGCTAAAGAAGATGTTGGTGTTATATAAACAAGAAATAATAATAATAAAATAATAACAGTAAATTAAATGCATTTTAAATTTTGCAAACATGAAAATAATAACAAAACAAACTGTCTGCCTAATACTTATTTTGAAATGGGAGAGGCTGCTGCACATGGATATTACACATGGAAGAGGGGGCTGCACATGGAATGGGGGGCATCTGTACATCCACGTTACACATTGAAGAGGGGGCTGCACATGGAATGGGGGGGCATCTGTACATCCACGTTACACATTGAAGAGGGGGCTGCACATGGAATGGGGGGGCATCTGTACATCCACGTTACACATTGAAGAGGGGGCTGCACATGGAATTGGAGGGGCTGCTGTACATGGATGTCACACATGGAAGAGGGGGCTGTACTTGGAATGGGAGGAGGCTGCTGTACATGGATGTTACACATGGAAGAGGGGGCTGCACATGGAATAGGAGGGGCTACAATACATGGATATTACACATGGAGGAGGGGGCTGCATATGGAATGGGAGGGGCTGCTGTACATTTACAGAGAACCCGAGGTGGTTCTTGGGGGGTGGGGGAGCATATGGGACATAGAGGAATGTTCTCTGCCTCAGACCACGGCGCTAAAGCCCCCTGAGATTAGTGACAATATTTGTCTCTATTTCGGTAAACACAGGGAAGAGGAATTCTCTGTTCAAAATGCCTACCAGGGCGTTCCTCCCGGGATTTCAGAGCTGCCATTGGGCAGTTCTCTCTTTGGCCACGCCCCCTGCCTCTCCCCACCCCTCCCTGCACGCTGTGAGAGAAACACAGTCTCTCCTTGCAGCTTCGTGAACCATAGGTCACAAAAGTGAAAGTGGGCCATTGCAGCCCACGGGAGCAGTGGTTTTTGTGGCTCAGCCCCCTGGATCAGGTAGCCTACTTTGTTAGCCTCTAGAAATTGGTCCAGGGGCAGAAAAAGTATAAATCTGATCTGCAGCCCCCCTGCTCCCGGGCAGTACAGGGACCTCTATAGCAGCTACCGCTACTGCTCCGTCTCCACTTGTTTCCATAGAGCTATATATTTTCCTCCATTGCCGGATGGTTCTCCGGGTCCCACGTCTGCAATTTCCACAAACCGCTGAACCCCTCGGAAGAGAAATGAATAACATTTACATCCAACCCAAAATGTTCCAGAAGCTTCTGTGCCCCGAAGACCAGACAGCGGCTTCCAATTCCGCCACACTGAACTCGTCTAATAGAACATATACCCACAGGTGACGCGGCCGCAGAACCCGGCGGCCAAGGTGACGCGGCGTTATTATTGTCCCTCTCTCCATTATTCGCTTGAATTTTCTCACACAAGGTCAGACACTGTCCCTGCAGACGCAGGTTAAAGCTACAGTGCGTTCAGTGTTATTACCTGCGCAGAAATTGCTTCACTTTCCTTTCTTTCTTTTCAGTGGAGGCATAAGGTTAAAAAATAGCTGCGAAAAATGAAAATGAAAGTGATATAAAGTTAAAGTGATTCTTCTAATCTTCAATGTTAGGTTTCCAATCAAAGATATCTGGACTGAAAATAAAATATAAATACACGTACCACCTGAGGGCAGGATTAACAACTCAGGAGCCTGTAGGAAGAGGCGTTCTGGTGCCCTAAGCTCCGCCCCTCAACACAGGCAACACCCCCAACCCTGCCCTGCATCCAAGCCATCAGTTTGTAGGGGGTGGGACCAAAAGGCAGGCAACTGAACCGTGTGCAGCTGGGAGACGCGATTGTGGGCGGGCCATGGTCGTGACAGAGGTTGCGCTCCCAGCTTTTGAATACAAAATAGGAAAGGTCAGAGACCCGCCTTTGCAGTATAAGGCGCTTGTAGGCATGTGCCTACAGTGCCTTATGCTAAATACGGCCCTGTATCACCTCATAGCTTCCACCTGTCCCTTCTTTGGAGGGACAGTAGAGGTGTCGCGAACCTCCAATTTTGCTTTGCGAACCTCGAACTCGAACATGCAAAAAACATTTGCGAACATGCAAACTTCCAAACCGCCATAGACTTCAATGGGCAGGCGAACCTTCAAAACTACAAAAATTAATTGTGGCCACTAAAGTGATGGAAAAGATGTTTCAAGGGGTCTAACACCTGGAGGGGGGCATGGCGAAGTGGGATAGACGCCAAAAGTCGCGGGGAAAAATCCGGATTTTACGGACAGCAGGGTTTAAGGGCAGAAATCACATTTTTATTGCTAAATTGGAGGCCTAAAGTGTTTGAAAACATCTTGCATGTGTATACATCAATCAGGGAGTGTAATTAGAGTTCTGCTTCACACTGACACACTAAACTCACTGTGTAATGCACCGCAAACAGCTGTTTGTGTAGTGACAGCCGTGCTGGACTGGTGCGCAACATGGCCAGAGTGCAGGCCGTGGCGGTTTTAAAGCCCATATGGTCGCCGGGCTGTGGTAGCTCAATGATAGAACAACAGTGACTGTCCAGCTGATCAAATTTGGTCTGTCCACAATGAAACAACGACCTTATTATCTATCTTCTTGGGTCAGGTGTGCCCCCCAACCCCAATACACTCATTTAGCCGGTCATTGCTTCATTGTGATACGCAAGCCCCTTCAGCGCGGCAAGGTAACGATCACGAAGGGGAATTGACACATGTACATGCCTTTTGTTTTGTTGTTGCAGCCGCAGTGCAGCCAGAAAAATTAGGCAGGCACGTACACGCACTAGAAAAATTATTATAGCGGCTGCTGCTAGCAATTCAGGAATCCGCCTAGAGTCCTGGACCCTGTTGGTGGTGGCGGAGAAGGCAAGCAGCCTGCAGGCAGAGATGCTGCTGTATATGAGAACTGACTTAGTCTCAGGGCAGGCACCGGGCAGTAGCCCTCCGGGATCCATGCCTCATTAATTTAGATAAAGGTGAGGTACTGAACACTGTTGTGACTTAAGCGACTTCTCTTCTCAGTGACAATGCCTCCAGCTGCGCTGAAGGTCCTTTCTGAGAGGACACTTGAGGCAGTGCAATCCAGAAGTTGGATGGCAAATTGTGACAGCTCTGGCCACAAGTCAAGCCTGCACACCCAGTAGTCCAGGGGTTTATCGCTTCTCACAGTGTCTACATCCACACTTAAGACCAGGTAGTCGGCTATCTGCCGGTCGAGATGTTGGTGGAGGGTGGATCCGGAAGGGCTAAGGCGAGGCGTTGGACTAAAGAATGTCCGCATGTCCGACATCACCATGAGATCGCTAGAGCGTCCTGTCCTTGCCTGCGTGGACATGGGAGAAGGATTACTGGCAGTGGCACCTTTATTCTGTTGTGCTGTGACATCACCCTTAAAACGCACTGTAAAGCATAGCTGACAGCTTGTTCTGCAAGTCTGCATCCCTTCTGCCTTCTGGTGATTTGGAAACATCCCCGCCACTTTGTGCCTATACCGAGGGTCTAGTAGTGTTGCTACCCAGTAATGGTCATTCCCCTTAAGTTTTTTTATACGGGGGTCACTCAACAGGGTGGACAGCATGAAAGACGCCATCTGCACAAAGTCGGACGCTGCCGTACTAGCCATCTCGTCTTGCTCTTCCTCAGAGATCTCAGGTAAGTTCTCCTCCTCCCCCCAGCCACGAACAATACCACGGGAAATGTGAGAAGCACAAGCCCCCTGCGACGCCTGCTGCGATTGTTCTTCCGCCTCCTCCTCAAAAGAAAAAACATCTTCCTCATCTGACTCCTCTTCCCCAGACAATTCCTCCTCCGCCCCCCTTCTTTGTGATACCATAAGTGTTGATGATGCCACAGGTGATGTTTCCCACAACTCTTCCTCCTCTTCCTGATCACACTCCTTTATATCTTGATCTACCACTCTACGCACGGCACGCTCCAGGAAGAAAGCATATGGCATCAAGTCGCTGATGGCGCCTTAACTGCGACTTACCAGGTTTGTCACCTCCTCAAACGGACGCATGAGCCTGCAGGCATTACGCATGAGTGTGCAGTACTTTGGCCATAACATCCCCAGCTCCCCAGAGCATTTCCTTTCACTGTAGTTGTACAGATACTCTTTGACGGCTTTCTCCTGTAGAGATGGCCCGACCGGTCGTGGGCGAATCTCTATGGGCACTGTACTACTTCCAGGTCGCTATGACCCAGAGTAGTACGCCTGCGCTGGCCCGGCGTCTTTGATCGCGCGCCTGTCGCCGGCACTCTCTGCGCATGAGCGTGACGTCACTCATGACGTCACACACATGCACAGAAAGTGCCCAGCAACAGGAGCGCGATCTAGGACGCACACCGCCAGGCCAGCGCAGGCGTAATGCTCCGGATGATAGAGACCCGGAAGTAGTACAGGGTGAGATGTTCGCCGACATCTCTATTCTCCTGTTGTAGCAGGCTGTCAAACATCAGGAGCGTTGAATTCCAGCGACTCGATCTATAGCAAATCAAGCGCCTCACCGGCAAATTGTTTCTCTGCTGAATATCGGCCAAGTGCGCCATGGCCGTGTAGGACTGCCTGAAATGCCCACACAACTTCCTGGACTGCTTCAGGACCTCCTGTAAGCCTGGGTACTTGCACACAAATCTTTGTATTATGAAATTGAGCACATGTGCCATGCAGGGTACATGTGTCAACTTTCCCAAACTCAAAGCCGAAATGAGATTGCTGCCGTTGTCACACACCACGTTGCCGATCTCCAGTTGGTGCGGAGTCAGCCACTGATCCACCTGTTTGTTCAGAGCAGCCAGGAGAGCTGCTCCAGTGTGACTCTGGGCTTTTAGGCAAGACATGTCCAAGATGGCGTGACACCGTTGTACCTGGCATGCAGCATAGGCCCTGGGGTGCTGGGGGTGTGTAGCTGGAGATGATGTAGCAGGAGGAGTAGGAGGAGAAGGAGAGGAGGTGGCAGCAGGCCTGCCTGCAAGCCACGGAGGTGTCACAACTAGGTCCGCTACACAGCCACGTACTCCCTGCTTGCCAGCGGTCACCAGGTTGACCCAATGTGCCGTATAAGTAATGTACCTGCCCTGACCGTGCTTGGAAGACCAGGCATCTGTGGTCAGATGGACCCTTGACCCAACGCTATGTGCCAGAGATCACACCCCTAGCCTTTCTACATCACGGTACAGTTTGGGTATCGCCTTTTGAGAAAAGTAATTGTGGCCTGGTATCTTCCACTGTGGTGTCCCAATCGCCACAAATTTTCGAAAGGCCTCAGAGTCCACCAGCCGGTATGGTAACAGCTGGCGAGATAACAGTTCCCACAGAGAGAAGGAAACAATTGACTGGCACGTCAGCCTTGTGAATGACCAGAGCAATGAATCATAACTTCCAAAGGCTCACATACACTGTGCCTACGCCAAAGCACAACTTCCAATATTCAAGATACATAGAGTAGGCGGGCACCGGTGCTCGTGTTGCCATATAAAGTTTATTGGCAGCAGATGATTTTTATCATCTGCTGCCAATAAACTTTATATGGCAACACGAGCACCGGTGCCCGCCTACTCTATGTATCTTGGAGATAACAGTTCCGCCAAGCCAGCTGTCAGACACCGGGCAAGGGGGTGACTGGCAGACTTTAGCTTCTTACGCTCAAAGATTTCCTTCACAGACACCTGGCTGCTGCTGTGGGCAGAGGAGCAGGAAGCGCTCAAGGCGATAGGCGGAGTGGAGGAGGGTGGCTGTGAAGGTGCAAGGGATAAAGCGGCTGAAGAAGATGCTGCACCTGAAGGAGGAAGAGGAGGCGGAGGGTGGCTTTGCCTTTGTTTGCTGCTTTTCCTCAGGTGGTCTTTCCAATGCCGTTTGTGCTTTTTCACCATGTGCCTTCGTAAGGCAGTAGTCCCAATGCTGGTCTTGGTCTTTCTACGACTCAATCTTTGATCGCAGATAGTACAGAAGGCATTGCTCTCATCTAAGGCAGACACACAAAAAAAACTCCACACCGCTAAGCCCTGGAATGATGGCACTTTAGTGGTGGCGTCAGCAGCTGACCTTGAAGAGCATGTTAGCTGGCTGTCCATAGGTGGCGATACATGCCGCCGGACACTGCCATGAGCTGTTTCTGATGACAAGCTCCCCCTGCTTCTTTCAGCAACTCATCTCCTCCTACTCCTCTCTGACTGCCCCTCTGAACTGTCCCCTTGGTCATCTTGTCTATCAGGATCCCATGTGGCATCCATGGCAGTATCATCATCATCATCATAATCATCCTCCAAAGCTTCACTTGTATCAGACACCTCCAAAACTGCAACAACAACAGGTACTTCATCATCCTCACACCTTAGGTCCATACTGGCACCTAACTCAGACATATGAGGGGGTGGTGTAACATGCTTAGCGCCGTCATCTTGTAACAAGAATGGCTGTGAATCAGTTAATTTCCCACCAAATAACTGCGGAGGAAGCTGAGGAAGATGAGGTGTTCTGTGTTAAATAGTCAAGTACGTCTTGGCAATCTTGGGAGTTGATGGCATATGCCTTCTGAACACTGTACTTTGGTCCAGGGCCACACAAAATCACGCCACCTCGACCTTGAACAGACCTGCTGGGTGGCCTGCCTCTGGCTCTGCATCTGCCTGTTGTTTTGTCCATATTGAGGGTGATGAAGTGAAAGGTATGCACTGACTTGACTAATACAATGTGCGGTTACACAGGTGCAGTGAAAAGGTGACTGCTAGAGATGGCCCGAACCTCTGCTTTTTGGTTTGAAAATGTGCAGCTGTCACACACAGGTGCAGGGAAAAGTGCTGAATGTGCTGGGCCTTGCACAGTACAGCAATTAGCAAGGGCCAGCTGCGACACACAGGGCTGTATAATGCAGTGTCAGTGGCACACACACACAAAAAAAAACTTCACAAGAACATTAGCTCTGAAAAGAGCTATTTTTGTGGTGCTTTTCAACAACACATACTGTATCAGCTAAGAGCGAGCTACAAGAGCCTAACTAAGCTTTTCTATCTCTGCAGCAGGTTCCACTCCCTTCTCTAATTACTGCAGCCACACCGAGTGAGACAATGGCCGGTGCAGCTGCCTTATATAAGGAGGGGGAAGGGGGGGCTCCAGGAGGGAGTGCAGCCTGATTGGCTGTCATGTGTCTGCTGACTGTGATGTAGAGGGTCAAAGTTTAGCCCAATGATGTAGTATAGGGGTGGATCGAATTTGAAAGTTCACGTTTCGACGCAAATGCAAACCACCGATGTTCGTGCAAATATGTTCGCAGCCGAACCGTTCAGGACAACTCTAAGGGACAGTCCCTCTTTGGGAACCAAATCACTCTGTCCCCCTTTCAGCACTGATGTACCGATTTGTGTAAATATATATTTTTTTCCACTGAAAAATAGGTTTAAATTACTCTAAACTTTATTCCCATAATTTAAATTGATATAGTTCTCATTTTCAAATATTAAAATGTAGAAAATTGACTGATAATACAGATGACCAGTGTGGTTTAAATAATAAAACGACATCTTTTGCTTCTGAATCCTTTGTGGTATGCGTCATGAGGGGTGTGGTGGGGACGTGGTTAGAGGTGTGGCAGGGGCGTATCTTACAGTGTCCCTCTTTCTTATCTCAAAAAGTTGGGGGGTATGTCATCTCCAGATGTCACTGGTACTTACTGGGTTGAAAGGGAACCTTAAAGCTGACCTGAACTTAGAACTTCCTGTCTGCTCTAAGGCCACATACACACATCAGACCATAGTCTTTTGAAAATGAAAGATCACAGACCAATCTTACCACCCTTCATGTAGTATGAGAGCCATACTCTACACAGTCTTTTCTATGGAGCTGAACTCCACATCAGAAAAAAATCTTTGCAAGATGCTGCACACACAGATGCTGTACAGACACAAAAGATCAGTATCTGCAAAAGATCTGTTCCTGCCAAGAATCCATTCCTGCAAATTGCAATGATAGTCTATGAGATCTGCAGATCATCATACACACATGATTTACCTGACATTCATCTGCAGATCAGATCCACCAGGATGGATTTTCAGATCTGCGGATGATTGCTTGATCTGCAGATGAATGTCAGTTAAATCATGTGTGTATGATGATCTGCAGATCTCATAGACTATCATTGCAATTTGCAGGAATGGATTTTTGGCAGGAACAGCTCTTTTGCAGATACTGATCTTTTGTGTCTGTACAGCATCTGTGTGTGCAGCATCTTGCAAAGATTTTTTTCTGATGGGGAGTTCAGCTCCATAGAATAGACTGTGTAGAGTATGGCTCTCATACTACATGAAGGGTGGTAAGATTGGTCTATGATCTTTCATTTTCCAAAGACCATAGTCTGATGTGTGTATGAGCCTTAAGAGTTAAGCAACAGCCTAGTACTCTTTAAAGAAAAACATTTCTTTGTTACAGCTGATACAAATCCTGCAATAAATCTACAGTGAGTCTACCTCCTGCTTTCATGGAACCAGACATAGGGTTAACATCCTGTGTTTACAAATCAGCAGCTCTGCCATGGCAGCCAGCTGACACAGCTGAGAGATCAAACTACAGTTGTGGGTATATATCTCTCTTGGTCGATCTGCCCATACATCGCCAGATGCATGGGCACCTTTATACTTTTGGCCATAGACAATGGCGTAGCTAAGGAGCTGTGGGCCCCGATGCAAGATTTACATTGGAGCCCCCCAAGCACTTTGTAGATAACAATTGATACGGCGCACCAAAACCTGCCAAGGACAGCTGCAGTGTCAGAAGTGCAAGAAAGGGATGGGGAACAGTTTGTTAATGATTACCACTATTTAAAGTCTCTTATAGGTGATTATTACCAGCACAGGACCAATAGAGAGCTAATACTGCAGTAAAGGGAGGGCTCCTCTGGCCCAAGGGCCCCAGTGCAGTTGCAACATCTGCACCCCCTATTGCTACGCTACTGGCCATAGACCCTGAACAAACATGCAGATCAAGTTTCTGAAAGAAATCTGACGAGATTTGCTGCATGCTTGTTTCAGGTGTGAGATTCAAGCACAACCGATGCTAATGCAAACAGCAGGACTGCCAGGCAATTAGCATTGCTTCAGGTTCCCTTTAACCCCTTTACCACAATGTGTTTTTTACCCTAACAGGCCAGAACAATTTTCACCTGTCAGAACTCCTCCCTTTCATTCGTCAATAACTTTTTCACTACTTATCACACCAAATTGATCTATACCTTAGGGGGGGTTTGACTCAATGTAGGCTATTGGGAGTGATTTTTGTTTTCAGTAATTCCTTTACTTTTTATTTATTTTAAAAAGAAAACAAGAAAAAATATGAAAAAAAATATACTATTTTTCCAATCCCATCCCCTATAGTTTTAAATAAACAATGGTACTGTAAATACAACCCACACATTTTATATACCCATTTGTCCAAGTTATTACAATGTTTAAATTATGTCCCCAGTACAATGTATGGCGACAATTTTGTGTTTTAAAATAAAGGTGTATTTTTTCTGTTTTGTATTTGTTTTAACCTGATTAATAATTACAAGCCCTTATTTGCCAAAATAACAGTAATATACCTTCATGACATATACACAGTGAAAATAACCCCAAAAACCTGAGTACATATATCTATTTATCGATTTTAATTAAATGCTGTTACTTTTTTTTTTCTACAAGTGTTTTATTTTGGTAACTGTGGGGAGCCGGGGAGGGGGAAAGAGGGTTACCACTAGGTATCCCCATTCCCCACTCACACTATTCTGTGAGCTCTGAACAGAGTTCAAAGCACACAGGGCAGTGCTGTTACAGGAAAGATCATTGGCTTCTTATTGAAGCCATGATCTTTCCAATACAGGCAGTTTGATTGGCTCAGGAAATACATGTTCCCCTTCACCAAAGATGTGTCAGTCTCAGCAGGTACACGTGGCACGGTGGCAGGGCCATACAAGCATGCACGGGGCGGCAGTGGCGGGTGGAGTTTTAAAACAATTTGCCATTAACAGAGGCAGACTGGACGTTTTAATACCAAGAGCAGTCGGGGAGTGTTTAATTCAAAATATGTGAATTATCTGACTTTACTCATTTTCACTTACATTATGAGGAGAGATTAATAAGGGTCTTTCATTAAATGCACTTTTTTTCTTGAGTTTTCTCCTAGGAGATAATTTTTCATTTCCTCTACTAAATAACTTTCCAGCAGCTGACGATTTAAAAAGTAATAGAAAGTAGATGAAACATTGATATCAATCTCTTGAAATCAATTTTTTAGTATTTTCTTGCTTGCTGGGGGCTTGAAAAGTATTTTATTTATAGAGAGTTGAATTATCTCCTTTGAGACAACTGAAGAGAAAAGCTATTTGACTAAGGGCCGCGGGGCGCGGAGTGTGAAGAGTCGGAAAACACCGATGCACTGCGATTTTACCAATACTAGCGCCAGGTGAGCAGTGTGCAGTGTAGTGTTACCTACGCAAGTGGCATACTGCACATTACCATAGCAACCTGCAGATTACCCCAGTATTGTTCATTTCTCTCCTGGGCATACCGGGAGACCAGAGGTCTTTTCTACTGGCTTTAGAACTCTCCGTACTAAAGATGGGGCCACCTGTGATAAATTTCAGAACGTAAATCAGGGAGAGGAATTATTTTACATGGACAAACACTGACTAAATGAATATTGCGTAAAAAAAAATAAATTTCATTATGTAATGCAGTTCCCTTTAACTAGATAAGGACCGCAGTGATTGAGATCTACGCCCTGTTTTGGTGGGCTCCTGGCTGGCAGGGCGTAGATTTCAATCACTATCTGCATCCACCGTTGCTGCCGCTCCCCACCGATCGCGCCGCTCAAACCCAACGATTCTCGCTCTTCCTGTCTCTATGACGGCAGAGTCATGTGAGCTGGTCAGGGGCCGATTCCATTGGCTCCTGGCCGTGTCTTTCAATGTAAGCCGTTCCCATTCCCTTACATTGATAGACACGGTCAGGAGCCAATGAAAGCAGCTCCTGACCGGCTCACATAACTCTGCCGTCATAGAGACAAGACAAGCTACATTAAGGCTGCTTTCACAGTGGGACGTTACAGGCGCACGTTAGAGCAGCCTGTAACGCACCCCCACCGCACAGCAATGAAAAATAAAGGGGCTGTTCACAGTGCCCACGTTGCGTTACTTAGTAACGCTGCGCCATAAGACAACGCACAGCAACGTACTGCATGCAGTACTTTATAAGCGGCAGAGCCGCATTAGACTGCTTGCACATGCTCAGTAATGTTGGGGAGGAGCGGAGAGCGGCCAAGCACATGGCTAATTAATATTCACTGCACTCAGTGACGTGCAGTGTTTACTTTCTGGAGCGGCTGCTCTGTGCGGCGATTGGCCAGGCGGGACCACGTGATGCCGCATGCGTCCAAGAGTACGCATCACGGCATCACGGACTCCAGAGTGAGCTGCACAACGCGGCTCACTCTGACGTCCACATCAGAGAGCACCAGGCGTTGCGTTAGGGGCACGTTATGCAACCATAACGTCCCCTAAAACGCAACGTCCTAGCAGAGAGCCGATACGGCGCCTGCGCTGGAGCCGGGAAGGTAAATATTTACATCCCCGCCATTCCGGGAGCTTTATCGCCACTGCCGTGGGACACAGGAGGACGGGGGAAGCCTCGATAGGATCCGGAGGCTTCCCCCACGAGTAACCCCCATGGGAACTTTTTCTCGTTACAGGTTTACTTTAAACTTAAAAATCATTTTTGTACGGTTGTAACTTCTGATTGGCTGCTGTGAGTCGGTTATCTCCTTGTTCATAGAATAAGTTGGATTCTCTCTGTGATGTTTGTCCTCTGGGTTTTTCTGTCAGCCCCGGCAACCAAGTGCTTGTAATATGCAGCTTTTTTCCCACTCTATGCATCATTTTAATCCCTCTTACGTTTTCTGTTGACATTGGTGTTTTTTTTGCCCAGGCTGGGATATCAGGATGGAGATTGTATCTAACAAGATATACATATCACAGTTAAGTTATGCTGAATATATTTATACGCTATGCATTTGTTCGCGGTAAGTTTCCTGCTCCATATGTTTAAATCACATCTTATGAATTATTAAGAAACTATTTTCTCTGCATAAAAAAAAATAAAAATTGGCAATTTTGCTGCTTCCACTTCTACGCTGTTTTTAGTTTATCCAATAGAAGACATGCAGGATACACAGTGCCCACTAACGGTACAATGTCCTGGAGGATCCGATCCAATAGTTGTGACCAATTGAAAAACGATAATTCGGACGGAGGGGAAAATTATAACCAAAATGATCAGACCAAAAGAATTGTTTGGAAATTCGGATCGACCAAACGATCATTCACAGTCTATTGGCACCATTAATGGTGCTCAATCTGATGGATCGCATGGGATATTGCACCATATTTGCACCTTTGGGCTTGGTTCCCATATGCTTCACGTTTGGATTGGAATGGGCCAGTTTTTGCTGAATAAATAGAAATGTTTCTTAAAGTGAAACAGAGATGAAGCACCCTCATGTATTTTACCATATAGATTTGAGGGGACATTAGAGAAAACACCTACCATGCTTTCTGTTTCATTCTGCACTGCACAGCTTGTTTCTTATCAGACCTGATAAAATCCCAGACTGAGCATTCAGTCTGGCTTAGTTATAATAACTCAGCTGTAATGATTCCTGGGCAGAGCCAGCAGGGGGCAGGCTTGGACTTGAAAAGACATGAGAAAACACAGACTGAGCTATAAATATTCCTGAGCAAAGCCAGACTGAATGCTCAGTCGGGGATTTTATCAGGGCTGATTAGAAGCAGGCTGAGCAGTGCAAAATGAAAGCAAGGTAGGTGTTTTCTCTAATGTTCCCACTCATATATATGGTAAAATACATGAGGGTGCTTTGTCTCTGGTTCCCTTTAACTACTTGCCGACCGTGTCACGCCGATGGGCGTGGCCACGGCGGCAGCCCCAGGACCGCCTAAAGTCGATTGGCGTAAGGTTCTGTGGGCCTGATTTGCTGGAGATCACATGCATCTCTGCTTGGTAGGCGGAGCTCCGCCCCGCCTTCAGTCTCCCAGCGGCGATCGCCGTTAGGAGACTGTTAGATGGCGAAGCTGCTGTCTTTTTAGTCCGTACAGCGCTGCGATCTATGGCAGCACTGTACTGGGGACAGCCGTGTGACACAGCTGTCCCCTCCACAGGCTCAGGGGTGATCGGCTGTCATAGGCTGAAGCCTATGACAGCCGATCACAGTGTTTGACTGGCGGGGGAGGGCGGGTTTAAAAAAATAAATAAAATAAGGAAATGTATTAGTAAAATAATAAAATAAATATTTGAAAAAAAAAATAATAAGCACTGGGGGAGCGATTAGACCCCACCAACAGAAAGCTCTGTTGGTGGGGAGAAAACAGGGGGGGGGGGATAACTTGCGTGCTGAGTTGTGCGGCCCTGCAGCTAGGCCTTAAAGCTGCAGTGGCCAATTTAGCAAAAAATGGCCTGGTCTCTAGGGGGGTTTAACACTGCGGTCCTCAAGTGGTTAAAGAGAACCTGAACTGAAAATTGAAAGTCAAAATAAACATACACATGTCATACTTACCTCCCGTGCAGTCTACTCATCAATATCTTTCTCCTCTCCTGCGTCCTGTTTGTCCACTGTGATCAATGGAATACTCTGTCCTTTTGTGAAAAGAATACTCTGTACTCCATTTTGAAAATGGTCATTACCCCATTACAGCTTCCTGGTCATCACACTGTTAAACTGTAATATTGCCCACTTGAGCCATAAGGAAACATGGACATCACCTTGCACATCAGTTTCCCTTACAGTTATAACTGACAGCAACTGATATATTTCAGTTCTGAGAAAATCTTAGCGCTTCCGTTTTGTGCAGGTGATTTTACCGTGAGTAGGGCGGTAAAATCACTGTGCACTCTCACGATTCAGAGAGATCGTGATCAGCGCTTTTATAAGCACTGTACGGAGATCGCTCCTGAATCTCGGCAAAATGCTGCAGGGAACACGTTTTGCGATTGCCGCTAATCGCAAAACACCAGTGATTGCGGCAGTGAGATCACTTCCATAAGGTTAACATGTTGCTAGCACTTTAAAAAAACGATAGCGTTTCGGCGATTATCGTGAATCACTCTCTAATCGCCTAAGTGAGGACCGGCCCGACTTGTGCTTTCAAACTTTCAATTATGTCACCGGTAACACACTTGCCTATACACTTTTAGCTTCCAATTCCCTTCCAGAGTATAATCATCAGAACCCAATAGGGGTGTCCTTACTAATGTTCATCGTAATCTGCTAATTAGGATTATGCTAGATTTTGCCTAAATTTTTGCAATTATGCCCATACGTAATTACTGTTTGTAAGTTTGATTTAGTGTAATCAGGGGCGTAACTAGGCCCCACCGGGCCCCCCTGAAGAATTTCTGAGCGCCCCCCCCTCTGGTGCCCGCTCGGGTCCGATTTGTGGGGGTTGGAGGGGACGCAGCATGAGTGGAAAGCCATGGCCACATTCGGCGGGGAGGCCGTTCCCCCCTCCCTCACCTCGGGGCTCTCCCCTCTGTGCTCCCCTCCAGCTTAAATTAGAGTCCGGGCAGCGGACAGATACATACCTTCCATGCGCTCAAGCTTGCGTTCCTGTCTCTAGTCTCTGACGCAACTTCCTGTTATACAGGAAGTCGCGTCAGAGGCTAGCGAGAGGAACGCACGCTGGAGAGCACGGAAGGTATGTATCTGTCTGCTGCCTGGACTCTAATTTTAGCTGGAGGGGAGCACAGAGGGGAGAGCCCCGAGGTGAGGGATAGGGGGGAACGGCCTCCCCGCCGAATGTCTGCTGCCCGTATCTGTCTGCTCCCCGCCGAATGTGGCCATGGCTTTCCCCTCGTGCTGCATCCCCTCCAACCTCCACAAAATGGCCCCGAGCGGGCCCCAGGGTTAGGGCTGCAGGCCCTATTGTTATGCCAGTGAGTGTAATCATTCCTAATTTTCCTGTAATTTTGGCATAACTCCATGCCAAATTTAGCGGTGAATACCAAAGCCCTCATACATGTATTGTCATGCTATTTGTTACAATTCAAAAAGGTTTTTTTTTTTTCAAAAAGACCATGTAGTTTTTGAGAAAATCGATTTTAAATATGCAAAGGAAAAATGTTTTTTTAAACATAGAAAAACATTTTTCCTTTGCGTTTTTAAAATCTATTTTCTCAAAAACTACAAGGCTCCTTAATGTATGTAACAATTTTGGTGACAATAGCTTGTATGGGGACTTTGCTATTCACCGCTAAAGTCGGCACAAAATTACACGAAAATTATGCGAAATTAAGAATGATTATAATTACAGACAAAATGAATGACGATTTTTCCTGAAATTTTGCATTGATTTTGCATTGTAATTGTGAATTTTAATGTAAAATTATTTCTGTGTGAAATTTGTGCTCATAGTCCTAATAACAGGTTGCCTCTTATTGAAATACCACCAGATCTTTTGTATGCAACCCCCAATTTCTAATAATCTTATTGGTTTGTCCGGCAGCTTTGGCATATGCCACCTCATATCGAATGGTCAAGTTTAGACATGTTATACTTCCTGTAGCACTATAGACTTACATATTGAAATACATACAGTATATGTGTTTGGTATTTATATAGACTGGTAACATTAGCTGATAACACCTTATATCATCTTAAAGAGACACTAAAGCGAAAAAAACCCCTATGATATTATGATTTATATGCGTAGTACAGCTAGGAAATAAAACATTAAGATCAGATACATCAGTCTAATTGTTTCCAGTACAGGAAGAGTTAAGAAACTCCAGTTGTTATCACTATACAAAAAAGCCATTATCTCTACGACTTTCAAAAGTCATGGAGAGAGCTGTTTTCTGACTTTTATTATCTCAACTGTTACTTAACTATTTACTTTTCCTCTGGCAGAGGAGAGTTCATTAGTTCACAGACTGCTCTGAAAGAATCATTTTGAATGCTGAGTGTTGTGTAATCTGCACATATTAGAGAATGATGCAATGTTAGAAAAAACACTATACACTTAAATAAAAATATGAGAATATTTTCTTTGCTGCTAATCTTCTAGTAATTATTCATAGTACACAACCAATTCATTATATCATATATATTTTTTTCAGTTCAGTGTCTCTTTAAGGAAAGGTGGGGGGGAAAGGCTGGGCACATGTTGCACATGTTGCAATTGAATGGTTAATCGCACAGGCATACACCGCCTCTGCCAGACTGAAAATGCATGCCCTGCATCCAAGACAAGTGCTAACATTTATTAAACTAGGAGGTACTTTAGCTTCCAATATGGTTTGCATGCAAAGTATTTTGTGACAGGTTAGCTGCTCCCAGCCCCTCCTCCTGAGTTTCCTGTTTGCATAATAAGTAGTAGCAGATTTGCATATTATTTGCATCTGAATTGAATGCGAAGTGTGCAGAAAGTCTAAATAGGTGCTACACACTGAGCTGGTGGTCATTTCAGATGCAGCCTTAGTGGTATGCGCTGGCGTTCTCCTTGCTGTTCTACCTTATATCATCTGTCTGCTACATGTTTATTATTATTTATATTATTATGCCAACATCTTCCGCAGTGCTGTACAGAGTATATAATCTTGTCACTTAAAGGGCACCAGAGACGAAGCACCCTCATGTATTTAACCATATATATCAGTGGGAACATTAGAGAAAACACCTACCTTGCTTTCTGTTTCATTCTGCACTGCTCAGCCTGCTTGTTATCAGCCCTGATAATATCCCCGACTGAGCATTCAGTCTGGCTTTGTTCAGGAATATTTATAGCTCAGTCTGTGTTCTCTCATGTCTTTTCAAGTCCAAGCCTGCCCCCTGCTGGCTCTGCTCAGGAATCATTATAGCTGAGTCATTATAGCAAAGCCAGACTGAATGCTCAGTCAGGGATTTTATCAGGGCTGATTAGAAGCAGGCTGTGCAGTGCAGAATGAAACAGAAAGCATGGTAGGCGTTTTCTCTAATGTTCTCACTGATCTATATGGTAAAATACATGAGGGTGCTTCGTCTCTGGTTCACTTTAACTGTCCCTGAGAGGAGCTCACAATCTAATCCCTACCATCATCATATATCTATGTATGTGTAGTGTATGTATCGTAGTCTAGGGTAAATTTTTAGGGGGGAAGCCAATTAACTTTTCTGTATGATTTTTGAGATGTGGGATGAAACCAGAGAGCTCAGAGAAAACCCATCCAGAGACGAGAAGAACATACAAACTCCATGCAGATAGTGCCCTGGTTGGGATTCTTCAAACTGGGAACCAAGCGCTGAAAGGCGAGAGTGCCATCCACTACGCCAACCTGCTGGCCACGTGCTATATTTACTTTATTTTTATTGTAAAAATGTGCCAGTAATTTATTGATCTTGATGTATAGGACTGATATGTTGTTTATGTGCCACAATAAAAAGATTTAAAAATAAAAGAGACATAGGTGGAGAATCCAGATGTATGTACCCAGGGTGGGATGGGAGTGGGTATAACGTAGAGATACTTACCTCTTTTTTGACTCTCTTCTTCTAAGGGACGAAAGTGATACAAGTATGATTGTTGCTCACCAAATTACATGGTCTGGGGAGCATGGTGGCATCGCTGGGTCCCCAGTTCGAATCCCAGCCAGGTCAACATCTACAAGGAGTTTGTATGTTCTCCCCATGTCTGCGTGGGTTTCCTCCGGGCACTCCGGTTTCCTCACACATACCAAAAACATACAGATAAGTTCCCCCCGAAATTGGCCCTAGACAACAATACATACACTACACGATATATACATATGACTATGGTAGGGACTAGATTGTGAGCCCCTTCGAGGGACAGTTAGTGACAAGACTATATATGCTCTGTACAGCGCTGTGGAAGATGTCAGCGCTATATAAATACTAAATAATGATAATGACCTCACAAATAGCTGTCTAGGGGCTCCTGAGATCTTCCATAGGGATGTAAGACAGTGATTTGGGGTGCTGCCGGCTTCTTAAGTGTTTTTGCAAAGCTATTACTAATACTTTGTTTTTTTCAGTCTCATGGTGTGTATTCGCCTTTGTGTCAATCCATCTCTTTGTTGATCATCTTGGCCTCACCACAGGGCCGTTTAACCAAAAACACTCCAGGCCGTAACCTGGATTGCCATTGGCTAGGAGGGAGCCAGGTACAGTGCTTGCTGATGATGGGGCCCCTTAACCTCCTTAGTGGTAATCAAGAGTTAAGCTCGGGATGGGAAAAACAAGCCAGGAGCGGTAACCCCGAGCTGAACTTGTGGTAGCTGCCGGGAGGTCTATGCAGAGCAATGCCGCAGCGGACGTTTTAACTCACCTCCCAGGGGATCCCGACGTCGGACGCCATTGTTCTTCCTCTCCTCCGAGGCTCTGCTGCTCGCGTACGTTAAAAAGGGGCGCTGGGAAAAAAGGGCGCCGGGTTTTTAACGATAAGCATGGATAACGTTTAAAAATGTATTGTACTGTATTTCGTTTAAAATTAATGTTTTATAAAGTTATAAATCATTAAATAATGTGCATTAAATCGGCAATTGTAAAAACGTTAATCTTTCGTTTAAATAGTGAAACGTATAATAACGTTTAAAAAAAAAATTACTAAGTAACCCTCCCTGTACCTACCCCTAACCCCTAGACCCCCCTGTTAGTGCCTAAACCTAAGACCCCCCTGTTGGTGCCTAAACCTAAGACCCCCCTGTTAGTGCCTAAACCTAAGACCCCCCTGTTAGTGCCTAAACCTAAGACCCCCCTGTTGGTGCCTAAACCTAAGACCCCCCTGTTAGTGCCTAAACCTAAGACCCCCCTGTTGGTGCCTAAACCTAAGACCCCCCTTTTGGTGCCTAAACCTAAGACCCCCTGTTGGTGCCTAAACCTAAGACCCCCCTGTTGGTGCCTAAACCTAAGACCCCCCTGTTGGTGCCTAAACCTAAGACCCCCCTGTTGGTTTTTTCGTTTAAAAATAATGTTTAAAAAAATATGTACTGTTTTTCGTTTAAAAATAATGTTTGGAAAAAATATTGTACTGTTTTTCGTTTAAAAATAAAATTTAAAAATGTATAAATCATTAAATAATGTGTAATCATGAGAAACAGTAATAATACATTAAGTCTCCGGGCGCCGCTTTTAAAACGTTATTTTTCTCCGGCGCCCTTTTTTCCTATCGGGCGCCCATTAAACGATATTTATTATAGGAGTGAATGGCGGCGCCCGATTTGTCCACTAGCCTCAGGCGCCCGAATTTACTGTTCCCCTGCTGCTCCCCGGTGAGATCGCCGTCTGACAGCCGGCGATCTCACTATAGGGTTACAGCGCCACCTGGAGGACGGAGGGAAAACTGCAGCGCTGGAGCCAGGGAGGTAAGTGAATGCCGAGCTGCTGCAGATCTAGCAGCATGATTTTTTGGAGGTTTTAGGATCTAAAAGCATGCAAAAAAATTGCACCGCCTTTAGACCCTAAAATCCGAAAAGAATCATAACGCCAAGGGGGTTAATGTAAACCTCTTACTGCCATTTATCCCTAGCCTCTAATCCTTTCTTGATGACTAAAGGTAGCCATGCATCTAGTGATGATGGGCAGATTCGACCAAATCTGGAGACAAATCTCTCTCTAATTAAATCTGAAAGGTCTGTCAGCTGCCCATGCACCGCAGGCCAATTCATTTCATGCTGGAATCGATACGGAATTAGCCTTGCAACGCCGCATCCGCAGCCTCTCTGGCCCGACGCTGGCCCCCAATGTCCAATATGGAAGGGGGGGCACATTGGACATGGAGGACAGCTCCAGGGTTTATTATGTGGTGCTTCCTGATTGTCCCGATATCGCTCGCCATTACCACCATGGCCACAATCGGCCACGTCAGCCCAACATCTTGTAGCACGTTTCATACATGCAACCAATTTTGGCCCGATGGTCGCATCGTCAATCGGTCATGCTCTTGGGTGCACCAATTTTCATTCAATTCTACAATAATTATCAAATCGATCATGCGCAGTCCCGATCCTCCCCATAGAGAAGAGAGGAGCTGTGCGGGGGCGATTGCTGGATCCATGCTGGGTAATGTATAAGTAGCTGGATCGGGGGGGGATTAGGGGTGATCGGGGGGGGGGGGGGGGGGGGCGGTGTCGGCCACCTATACTAGCTAGCCTGCTGCTAGCTAATATGTTCTAATTACAATTAATTTAATAGGTTTCACCCGGGGGACTCCTGAGGCCAGTGAAATTTCTAGAGCGGCGTGCCCGACACAGTGTCGGGCATACCGCTCAGGAGGTTAAAGAAGGTTTCCCTGGTTGTGGTATATTTTGGGCAGTGCAACAGGAAGTGATTCTTGTCCTCGAGGGTCTTCTGCTCACAGTGTTGGCACAGTCTCTCCTCCCTGGGTTTGTACATCTGTCTGTGTCTCCCAGACTTGATTTCCAGGTTGTGAGCACTCAGTCTGTAGATGCTCAGGATTTTCCGCTCTTGGGAGTTTTGGAGACAGGGCTGGAGCTACCATAGGAAAAAATAGGCAATTGCCCCAGGGCCCCAGAGCCTGTAGGGGCCCCCAAGGTGTCCATCCCCATGTTAACTGTTGCTTCCCAGGGACTCTGCAGAGCCTGTTAAGTTGGGAGGTGATTGGGGGAGGGTCAGCAGCCAGCTCAGGGGCCCAGGAGGGAAAAGGGCCGCTAATGACGCTTTTTGGTCGTGGGGTGTCTGTTGGGGGGCCCCAAGGCTAATTTTGCCCTAGGGCCCAATTGTTACTTGAACCGGACCTGTTTGGAGATTTTTCAGGTATGGGGCTATTTTATATTCTCTCTGTATGGACTGGTATATGGTTAGCTTTTATTATATCCCCTTCTAGATGCCTAAAATGCACCCCACCTTCCATGTAGGTTCTTCTTGCCTAACTGTCCACTGTCCACTGCAATAAAAAGCAGCACGCCAGACGTGTAAGGAAGCTAAGGCAGGCATACACTATATGAGGTTTTTAGTTGATTAGATGTTGTGTTTGATAGAAAACCTCCAATTGAATGAAAACTGATTACAAACTGGGCCTTCCTTCATCCACTTTGATCAAAATATTGTTGGAAACTTGATTGGAAAAGTAATTTCTTTATATTGAGCGAGAGTAAACGGGAGTGATGGGTAGTCTGTGGCTCTGAACACTTTTAAGCACTACAAAGCTAGCAGTGGTGGCGTTCTGTTGAAATCTAATCAGAACTGATTTGCACAAGGCAGAAAAATGATCGGTATTGTGAAGAAACGCGGAAAAGCCGCCGCATGGACGCAGGATTAGGCGGCTGTTTCCGCGGCTGGCATAGCGGAACGCGGAGAAACCGTCGCGTCTGACGCGACGGTTTGCGCGCACAGGCCTGCTACTGATAGTCTGACCAGGCGCGGGGAGGCCACCGCATGTGGAGATAGCGGTGCGTCTCACCCCGCGTGCAGGTCAGCAGAGACATTGCAAAGCGTGACTGGTGTGGCTGGGACTGATAGTCCACACAGGTTCAGAAGGACGCGCGCGCTGAGAGGCAGAGTTTATATGACAGCCAGAAGAAGGTCAGCTGACCAAGCTGGTCAGCTGACATTTCCACCACTTTTCATTGGTCCAGCACTTAAGGGTGGCGCTGGAGAGCGCTATAGTATATATACTGGGTGCTGGTCATTTCTCTGGTGTCTGACGTTGCGATCACTACGTGGTAGCACTCAGGCCTTGTCTGTTTCTGTGTTCTAGCATAGTTTCCAAAGGTGTTGACATCAAGGAGCTCACACCTTAGCATTAGGAATATTGAATTGTATTATTTGTTAAGACCTTCTGCCTGCCTGACTATTCCTCTGAACTCTGATCCTGTACCTTGCTATTTCTGATATCCTGTTGCCAATCTCTGCTCGTTCCTGGACTCTGTACCTGCCTCCTGATTCTGTACCTCGTTATTCTGATTCTCCGTTGCCTGACCCTGCCTGTTATTGGATTCCGTATCTGCCTTCTGATTCTGTACTTTATCTGTCTGTGTGTTGACGACCTGGCTTGGCCGACCTCGAGAACTAGCCTTACTGTTAGAGGCAGTTCCCAGATCTGTTAGTGACACCCGCTCATTGGTGTCACTCACGCTCTGTCCTTCCCACATTCAGCTTAGCTCCTCCCCCAGGAGTATCTAGGCTTACGGAAGCAGCATACTTCTGTGCAGTATTCCTTACTGCCTCTGTACCTACTACTTAGGTACAGTCCTCTAGTGTTACTGTTACACCCAAACACTCACTTCTCTCTCAGGTGTCCAGAGGTAAGTAGATATATCTGATTATCGGTGATACTGCAGATCATCAATCGGGTATATTCTGCATTCTCGGTGATACTGCAGATCACCGGTAATCAGACCCTCTCTGTGTTACACCGATTGTTACAGGTATGCCCCAAATTAATTAGAGAAATGTTAGAGGAATATCTTAGGCCTGGAACCCACTAGGAATCACTACAGCCCTTTAAAATCGCTGCAGCGCTGTGCGCAATGATTTCTAGTGCGATTGCGCTCACGATTCCCCGACGCTTATAAGCTACTGTACAGCGCTTCCGATTAGTGATTTGTGTGTTTTTTTTTCCCACAAAACTTTATTATACTTACCAGGTGTCCAACTTCAATCTGTAGCACCGCCCTCTAAAGGAAGAGGTCATAGTGCTTTTCTATGACCAATCAGAGGAGAGCCTCTTACATCTTCCTTTTGGGCTACGGGCAGAAGCAGGAAATTCGATCTCCTGAGCATTATAAAGTTTATTCAAATCGTAAACACTCGACCTTCCAAATCGCTTTGAAAAGAGATTTTGCGGCACTTATATACTTTTGAGAGCAAACACGCTTAAAATGCTACATATCCTGCGATAACCCCTTATCGCAATCGCACTAGTGGGTTCCCTACCACACACTTTTATTGGCATTTTGGGGAATCGCTGGCAATTGTCGCAACCCCAAAATGCAGCCAAAAAGGCCCTAGTAGGTCCCAACCCTTAGGGCTGGTTCAGACAAATGGGTGCTGGTATCCGTCCAAGTCACTTAGTGCTGGTATCCACCGCGCACTGCATTGAGATGAATGGCTGCATTCACAAGCTCTGCGGTCGATCGAATTTTCAGAGATGTTGCGTGTAGCTTCTAGCATTGTTTGGGTTTGCGGTTCCTTATACTCCTGGGGGCTCAAATGGCAACGTGATGATGGAACAATGCCAAACAATTCTGCTCAGTAGGAGAAAAGTGTTTAGCAATGGCCAAACGTGATGCCAGCAGCCAACCGTGTGATACTACCCTAATAGTGAATGTCTGGCTTTGGCCTTGTTCACACTATGCTGCATTGCTGTGCGCATTTCAGCAGCCTGTCTAGTGTGCGTTAAGCAAGGACACCAAAAGTGCATAGACTGCACTCTCTGATATTCTCATTTATGCTCTGCGCAGCACTGCGTTATTGTAACACACTACTGCATGCTCCAACTCATTCATTGCCAGTGAATGGGACCAGCAACACAACAGATAGCAGCATAGATTCCCAGCATTGTAAACGGTCAAACACCTGCGTTGCATAATGTGAACTAAGCTTAGGAACTCCAGTGAACATTTTACTGTTGGCAGGTGATGTAGCTGCTGCATGGTTTTTGGCAGTTGGAAACAGCTGTAAAAAGCTATTTCCCACAAAAGTTCAAACTTTTCTTGTGGGAGGGGCTGCTTGTGGGAGGGGTTGCTTGTGGGAGGGGTTTCACCACAATATCAGTCATACAGCACCCCCTGATGGTCTGTTTGTGAAAGGGAATAGATTTCTCATGTAAAAGGGGGTATCAGCTACTGATTGGGATAAAGTTCACTTTTTGGTCGGAGTTTCTCTTTAACACACACATACTGTACATGTCAGCTATCTTATTTTTACACACCCTTAGGCTGTGATTTCTTGATTTGGATATCTTTTTATGCATATGAGCTCACTGCCAGGGCCATGCATGTGCAGTAGCCCCCGACTGGCTCAGTCGAGGACTTTACCATAGCGGACAGCACCAAAACAGTTAGGATGCCAATAATGTGGCTTATTATTAAAAAACAAAACAAAACAAAAAACCTTAAATTTTACCTCTTCTTTTTACATTTACAGTTTAGCAGGAGCTTTTTACCCCACTTCCGAGGCCTGCCCCACCGCAGAAATTTCAGGCAGATAAAGACTGATTTAATGATTTAATTACAAACATCAGCCGAGAGCAAACACAAGCTTTCATCAGGGGGGCATAGGACACTGTGCTTTAAAGAGTTTAGAGAAGTCACAGATGCTATATTCACACCGTCCCCGTTAATTGAATTGTATTAGGTTGTAGAACCTCTGTAAGGCACAGAGCACATTTTTCAGAATCTGCCGCACTAGCCATTGATTTTAGTAGTTAATTCGATTATCGCACCACGTTTGCGTTTAGCGTTGTGGTTTGAAATTGGACTGCATTTTGCTTTTTTTTTTACACATGTTCTCCAATTTCAAATGCATTTTGCCACAATCCTTCCCCCCCCCCCCCAAAAAAAAAAAATTGTTAACCATCATGCAAATTGTGTGCGGAAAGCGCAGTTGCAAACAAAAATGCAGAGTGGCGCAAACTCCGAAAACGCCCGCAAAACTGCAGACACAAGTGTACTCACAGCCTTATATTTTTATGTTTTCTTCCTGTCTCACCCAGACAGGAAGGGGGCAACCTCTTCCCTCATCCCCAGCACAAAGGGGGAAAGAGGCACACTAAAAACATAAAGGATGAGGCAGTAGCGTAGCTAAGGGCCCCAGTGCAAGTTTTGCATTGGGGCCCCCCTAAGCATGCTATCCATAACAATTTATACAGTTCACGAAAACCAATAATGGACAACCACAGTGTCAGAGGTGCAAGAAGGGGATGGAGAACAGCTTGTTAATGCTTATTACCATTCAAATCCTCTATAGAAGTGGATTTTATCAGCACAGGACCAATAAAGAGCTAATACTGTGGTTGACGGTAGGCCCCACGGGGCCCCTCTAGCCCAAGGGCCCCGATGCGGTCGCTACCTCTGCACCCCCTATTTCTACGTCACTGGGATGAGGTGGCTTACCTCAATAACGACAGCCACGTGAGACAAAAGGTTTATTTAGCACAGGCAATGCATTTCCTGTGTACAAACCCACTTCGTCAGGCCAATACACGTTTCAGGGTTCAGATCAGCCAGTAGCATTGAGCGCCTCGACAAACATGCTACACTATTACACTATTTGGGCTCCCGTTGTTTTTTGTGTGTATTTCTCCATTAGGTTGTCCTCACAACCATCCTTTCCACGCCTATCCCCAGCAGGCTGAGGCGCTATCTTTTTCTTGCTTTACCCCAAATAATGGAATAACGGGTGGAGTTGGATATTGCAGATGACATTTTATGGTTCAGCCTTCAGCCCATCCACTGACTCCACGTTGTTCTGATCATTGTATTCAGTATCGTTAACAATAATACTGATTGTTGAAAGTTGTTAAGCCGCCAAATACATTTGCTGTATATTCAATTTGTATTCATGCTAAGATTATTACTGTTGCGTTATCTACATTACTGCAGGTTTTACTCAATTAGGTCAGAAATTGATTTTAAATTATGCTTATCTTTGTCCGAAGGGTCATGTGTGGATTATATTTGACAATGTTAATGCAGGTAAGAAGTAATTATCTTTTTCCTCTGAACATGCACTAAACTATAGGAAGGCAATAAATGTATCTGTGTGAGGTTTATTGTACAATTCCGCACGGAGCCCAGGTGTTCCGGAACTGGGGATTGAGGGGATGCAGGCGCAGGCTGATTAGCACGCGGTGACATATGAATTATCACAGCTGCTGTAGCCATGGCAACTGCCATAAGGCAGGGCAACTGCTCACCCTCCCTTCCAGCTCCTTGGTATGTCCCAGCATGACAGCTCCTACCTTCAGGTTAGGCACAATAGGGGATGTAGAATATAAATAGGGTACGGGCATCACGCAGAGGTCTGTGGATGAGTAGGGGATGTATTATCTGAGCGCCATCCTAGTACGGCGGCGTCATGTGACACGCTGGTACATACTGACGGTCACATGACGCCGCCATTACCATGGAGATTACCACTGGAACGTGCGATTGGGTAACGTAAACTCCTCATTACGCAACTTTTTAGGGAGGGAGGGAGGGAGGAGTGGAAAAGAATCCGGCCCTCTATCGGAGAGCCAAATTCAAAATACACACGTCTGGATCTAGGGCTGTGGAGCCGGTACAAAAATCTTCCGACTCCTCAGTTTATGAAACCACGACTCCGACTCCAACTCCGGGCACCCAAAATGGCCCCGACTCCGATTCTTCGGCTTCTTAGTCAAATACTTAACAGGGCTATGGATTTTGTACAAAAATCCTCCGACTCCGACTCCTCAGTTTATGAAATCAACGGCTCCGACTCCAACTCCGGGTGCCCAAAATTGCCCCGACTCCGAATCCTCGACTCCAACTCTGACTCCACAGTCCTGGCTGGATACGGCCTGCAATTTGCCCAGCCTTGGGTAAATCTCACTGCGGGCGCGATTTTGCTATGCTATGCATTGCATAGCAAAATCGCGGCAAACATCGCTCCGCGCTGCGATCGCGTTTCAGGCAAAAACGAATTGCGGTAGTGGAAATACCCTACCGCGATTCCTATGTTATGTAGCAAACCCTAGCGATCGTAAAATCGCTAGCGGTTTGCGATTTTGCGATTCCGCTAGCGCAGTGTTTCTCAACATTTTATTGGTATGTACCCCTTTTAAAACCCTGTAGTCACCAAGTACCCCCTAGCATAGTAAACATTATCACAAGTACCCCTCGACAAATATATATTTAATCGTAGTACATGATAATTAGTTCAAAACAATTTCCAAACATTTACTACTGCTTTTCATTAACTAAAATACTAATTTGGTGTTGTTTAAATAAGATTTATAATTTTCTAAAACTCTAAATTGGTTATTCTTGGTTAAGTAAATCAAGCCTGAGTACCCCCTGGAACCATCAGGAGTACCCCCTGGGGTACGCGTACCACACGTTGAGACCCTCTGCGCTAGCGCAAACGCGCTAGTGGAAAAGGGCCCTAAAGGCCTGTACACAGGCAAGGTGAAACTCGGCGGAGGCGGACAATAACAGGATATGTACGGCAGACCCTGACAGCTCAGCCAGCGTGCCGTCTTGGCAGATCACTTCAGCCTAGCATTAGCAGATAGTATTGTTTTCCACCACTTACCGCGTGATGTCACTCCCGCTGGGCTCCACCCCCTGCATAGAACAGAGAGCAAATGAGCGACACGTCTGCACAGTCCAATCCCCCATGGGCGACATTGATTGAGCTTGTGTATGGGGCCCAAGGGTCTTGTCAGATTAGAGCCTGGGGCAAGCTCTTGTCGAATAGGCCCAGAGGGTCCCAGCACTAGATTGGTGGGGGCAAGGATGAGGGTAGTCCCCTCTACTGGATTAAAAAGTACCCAGGGCGTGCGGGGGGGGGGGGGGGGTGGAGGCAGATGGGACAGAGAGGTATGTAACTTGCTGTAGGACATTCCTCTGTGTCCCACCTGCGCCGCTCTTTGCCCCCCCACCCCACTATCACCCCCCAGAATTAGCGACAATGATTGTCGCTATTCTGGAGGGTAATGGGAGGAAAGGGGGTTGCCAGCTCAAAACGCCACTAGGGACATTCCTGTAGGCTTTCCAAAGCTGCCTTTGAGCAGCTCTCTCTCTCTCTCCCAGGCCACTCCCCCTGCCGGTACCCCGCCTCCCTGCACGCTGCTCTGTGACAGCAGCTCTTCCAGCGTCGTAACCCCAGGGGTCACGAAAGTGAAAGGTAAGACTGCAGGCGAACGGAGCGGCGGAGAGCGGCGGAGAGCGGCGGAGATGGCGGCTACCTGATCCACCCAACACCCGGATCAGGCAGCATTAATCTTTTGTTAATTTACTGACCCACCGCGGGTTCTCTTTAAGAATATAACTTTGGCCAATGTTTCCCTACAGGTACACTTTAATAAATCAGCCCTGTTGTGTAGGATAATGGGCCTCATGTGTTTCGACCTTCGCACCAGAGGACCCGCTGTCAGGGGCGTAGCAATAGGGGTTGCAGAAGTAGCAACCGCATCAGGGCCCTTTCTTAACTACAGTATTAGCTCTCTATTGGCTCTGTGCTCATAATAATCACTTCTTTAGTCACTTTGAATAGTGGTAATCATTAGCAAACTGTTCCCCATCCCCTTCTTGCACCTCTGACACTGTAGTTGCCATTGGCAGGTTTTGGTGCGCCGTATCAATTGTTATGTATAGAGTGCTTGGGGGGCCCCACTGTAAAACTTGCATCGGGGCCCACAGCTCCTTAGCTATGCCACTGCCCGCTGTACTTTATTTCGGGTTAGATTCTTCCCAATGTCCCGATTAGTATTCCCTCCAGAGCTGGAACAAGGTCCTCCAGCACCCAAGGCTGAGACACCAAAGTGCGCCCCTCCATCCCTCCCACCCCAGCCGTCACACACTGATTGCTATTAGACTAAGAGGCTCCTCCCCATCCCTCCCACCCCAGCCAGCACACACTGATTGCTATTACACTAAGAGGTGCCCCAGGGCCCACAACACCTTCATTTCTAGTTATCTGGCTTGGAGTCACTGCCAGATACCCCCTCTCTTATTTCTCTCTGCTTCAAACACAATAGGGGAATGATAGCTGAGGGAGTTGTGCACCCCCTCCCACACTGCGCCCTGAGGCTGGAGCCTCTCTCTCCTCTGCCTTGGCCTGGCCCTGCATCCCCTCCTACACTGTGCCCTGAGGCTGGAGCCTCTCTCTCCTCTGCCTCGGCCCGGCCCTGCACCCCCTCCTACACTGCGCCCTGAGGCTGGAGCCTCTCTCTCCTCTGCCTCGGCCCGGCCCTGCACCCCCTCCTACACTGCCCCCTGAGGCTGGAGACTCTCTCGCCTCTGCCTCGGCCCGGCCCTGGTTCCCTCTGTAGTCGTAGTGTACAAAGCATCCAGGCTGTGTTCATGTGTTCATGATCTTCCTGTTGCCATTTCTGCTTTCTCTTATAATAGCCCTACATAGATATTTCACCTGGCTGTCACCATTACCAGTATCTGGTGGAGATAATATAAACTAATCCCTGTAAATAAAACTCAACAGCGAGCAATACACATTTATTTCTAGAGATAACAATAAAACATTCTGAAAATGACTAAATCAATCACATAAAAATTATCCTCTTTTCAAAACTTCAAGAAGAGGCTACAAAACTGAAGGAAAACAAATGTCCAGCCTGCGTTACAGAGATGGGTAATGAGATGCTTATAATGCCGGCTGGTGTGCAAAGTTGTAAAACTGCCAGGAAGGACATTTTATTGGCCCAATTGCAAGCTGAATATAATGTGCATGAAATCTTCATGCAAGCCCGCCCCCTGAATCTGCCAATGTGAATAAATGTATCAAATTCCACAGTAGCGATTGTGATTAGCAAAATCGCAATTGCAGGACATGCAGTATTTTGGGAGCGCTTCAATGTAAAGTATTGAAATGCTGGCAAATCACTCATGAATCGCTACACAGAGCAATTTGTGTGACTTTAAATTACTGCAAACTGTAAAAAAATTATAATAATTTGAAAGGACCAATCAGAATAAAAATTACAAAATCGCTATCACAATCGCTGGCAAAAAGCTTACATTTTTTAAAATCACTAACAAAATCGCTGGAAAACACTCAATAAATTGCTTGTAAATCGCTCATTAAAAACACTAGCGATTAATTTGCGATAGAGCATTGCGATTTGCATTGAGTTCCAGTCCTCAGTCTGTGTTCACTACAGATGGTCAGACAGTGAGTTGCTAATGATTCCTAATTGTAGTCATTTCTAATAAAGATTGGTCCAGTTCCATGCAACATGTAACACACGTGAATGCAAGCAAGAATTTTCTGCATCTATTTGACCATCTCTGTTGTTCCCTTACAAAACCAGAGCTGTTCAAAAACATCTGATTTGTCATTCAATGTACAATGATGCTGGGTACCAATGAACCTTTCTCTTCTTCATCTGATCATCATTTAAATTCATTCTGATGGAAATTGACAAACTGTATTAAAAGCGCTGCATAATATGTTGGCACTTTATAAATACAATAAATAATAATAAATAAATAATAAATTAAAAATAAAAGTTAAAACAAGAAATTACCAACTGACCGTTTTATCTGTTAGTCATTTTGAAGAATTGAAAAATATTTTGTTTTCTAAAAAAAACTACCCGTGTATGACCACCGTTATTTTAATCTAATCCAATCACAATTTTGTGGCTCTCACAGGTGATGGCTTTTAATTGAAACCAATACCAATTAATCATTCTTAAAGCGGATCCGAGATGAAAAACTAAATATAACAAGTGACTTGTCTATACATCTTATCTAAAGTTTAGATAGTTTACACAGCAAATCTATCTTCAAACAGCTTCAACAGTATATTAATATTTTTTCCTGTGATACAATGGGAGCAGACATGTTTTCTGCTTGTCACTATTACACAATCACACACACAGGCAAGCTTATCTGTATCTAGGCATGCTAATCTGCATATTGTGTGAAAACTCCACTCTTATCTCCTCCATTACACAGGCAACTGATCTGTATCTGCACTGCAGCTCTCAGATTGTGAAAACTCTGCCTCTGAAATCTATAGCTAGTAACACCTTTTTCACCTGCCCAGACTGAAATCCTACAATCCCTTGCAAGCGCCAAGGCACTCTGGAGAAGCTGTGGGTGTGGCTTGTTTAGTTTATAGGAAATTAGGGTATTAAAACATAACAAAAACGTATTTGGCTTGAGGAATGCCCTATAAACAATAGGAAAGGAACACAATTATGCAATGAGTAAAAGTTCATCTCGGATCCACTTTAACCCTCTGGGCGATACAATTAGATCGCCCAGGAGGGGGCGCAGCACTTTTTTTTTAATTTTTTTATTTTTTAAATCATGTAGCGAGCCCAGGGCTGCACAGCGGCATCCCCCCACCCACTCCGATCGCCTTCGGCGATCAGAGTAAGCAGGAAATCCCGTTCAGAACGGGATTTCCTGCTGGGCTTCCCCGGTCGCCATGGCGACCGGGCGGGATGACGTCCCCGACGTCATGGACGTCGTGACGTCAGAGGGAGTCCCGATCCACCCCTCAGCGCTGCCTGGCTGCGCAAAGGGGTCGGGGAGGGGGGGGCTGCGCGGCACGGCGGCGAGCGGCGGATCGGCGGCGAGCGGAAGTTACACGCAGCTAGCAAAGTGCTAGCTGCGTGTAACTAAAAAAATTATGCAAATCGGCCCACTAGGGCCTGAGAACTCCTCCTGCGCGACATACCCCGAGCTCAGCTCGGGATTATCGCCCAGGAGGTTAAGATGCGTACAGACAATAGACTATAGTCGTTGGAAACGATCGTTACCGACAATATCGGCAGACGATCTTTAAAAAAAAAACTGCACCAACGACCTTTCCAGCGACCGACCAACAGGGAATGTCATTGTTAAATAACGATCCATTCTGCCCGATCGTTTCAAATGACGGTCGTTGAAAAAATAATTTTTGTACAACGATCGGTTGTGGATCGTTCGTTTGCACAGGTTTGCACATGCTCAAACAGTTCCTTTTGACACTTCTGTTTCAAAAGAGTTTACACATCACACACACAGACACACACACACACACACACGATGTATATGATGTCATATCCTGTTGCGTGCGCAGCGATCGTTCAAAGATCGTTCGGACTCAAACGATCTTCTAAGTAGCCTTTTAGCAAACGATAATCGGCCGATGCTTACTTTGAAATCGTTCGTCATTTACTACGATCGTTATCGTATGTCTGTATGTTCACACTGGGGATCGCATAACGCTAACAAAATCACAAAAGCATTTTGTGACGGGGATTTTTTCAGACTTTTTACATCTTTTTACTGGACAATTTCGCGATTCACTGTTTTTGAACATTTCAATCTCAATCACTCTAAAATCATGAAAATGCGATGCATGCACTGCGTTTTTGTTTACTGCAAATTGCGAATGATCGGCAGGAAAACGCCTGCAAATCGCCCCAGTGTTAATGGTCTGGACCCTGAAGGGGGACTGTAGTCAAAATAACATAATGAATAATATTGCTTATTTTATTTTTTATTTTTTACAGTATTCATTATAGAGTGCTTAGTGAGTGTTTCCCCCCTTTGTAAATTCATTGCTGTCCCCGATTCACATTCTACAATTAATCATAGGCAGGTGATCTCTGCGGAATGTTCGTTTACTAAGAGTTCTACAGCCAGTAGAAAAGATCTCTCGGGGGGGTTCTGCAAGATACTTGGGGGGGGGCAGTTTAGATTAAGGGTGTCATAAAGGGAGTTTGCACCTGGGGGGGGGGCAGTTAGGGTTAGGCATCAGGAAGGGGGGTTAAAGGTTAGGCGTCGGGGGAGAGTTGTTAGTGTTAGTGTCACGCTGCATATGGATGCGGCGCAGCCACCGCTTCTGCATCTGGCGTCGCATCAGCTCCCGCTGCGGCATCCCCGGGCCTCCCGCCGTTGTCAGGGAGGTCCGGTCTGTCTGGGGATGTGGGCGAGCGTCAGGCTCGCGCGCGTGCGGATTGCCGGCGCACTTATGCTCTCAGGAGATGTGTCAGCTGACCTGGTGGTCAGCTGACAGCTGCCTGCCCGATCCTGCATCCTGATTGGTTGGGCTTCTGGGCGGAGCCGTTTGAATGGTCCACATTATATCAGGACCTGCTTGTCATTTGCTCTTTGTCTGTTGTTGCGAAAACTTCACAGTGATAGCTCTCAGACCTTAGTCAGATCCTGGTGTGCTTGAACCGGCAGGACCCCGGGGATTCACACATAGCTTAGGATTATTATTATTATTATTGTATTGATTATTTCTGTGTATGACCTTTTGCTTGAACCTCTGATTACTCTCTGCCTCCTGATTCTGTACCTTAGCAATCTGATCTATTGCCGATCCTCTGCCTGAATACCGACCCTGATTTCTGCCTTACGATTCTGTACCTTTGCCAATCTGATCTGTTGCTGACCTTTGCCTGTATACCGACTCCCATTTCTGTTTGACGATTCTGTACCTCCGATTGACCGACCTGTTACCGACCTTGCTTGTACGACCACTCTCTGTTTAGTGATAGCCCCAGCCACCAAGGGCTATCACTTAGGAGTACTCCTGTTATTACTGTGCACCCAAACACGTGTGATCACACATTTGAATAAATTACTGACTATTTGTTCTGATAGAGCTCCTTCTGGTCATCCGTTACATCACTGATCGTTACAGTTAGGCATTGGAGGAGGGGAGAGGGTTCTGTGTGAGAGTAGGGATAGATTTAGCTGTAGTAAAATATTGGTAATAATCTTTTACTAAAATTAACACTCTAGTCTAGAATAGTCGAATATCAGTAAATGTTACAGATATTCTGCTATCGGCTTTATCCCTAATCCCAAATTATGCCGCCTTAATTTCACGTACCCCATTGAGGGTCTTTGCTGAATCCACGCCACTGACAGATGTCTAGAATTGACATCTGCAACTTCATGTGTATTTTATGTGTGCTGTCCCTTTAAATCCTCCTATAGCAACATGGAAGGTTTACGTAAAAGGTTGCTATCTCATCACCTGAGAATTGTGCCTTTATCTATAAGAGTTTGTTGTGGTGACGCAGGATCAATAATTTACCCAGGTGTGGGAAAGAGGCTTTAAATAATTCACTGTGGTTTCTAATGCAATCTGCTGTTTATACTGCGCCTCCATGGTTAAATCTCTCTCTTGACCATTAAGGAAAAAAAAAACTGTGCACAAGATCAAATGTTGTATGATGATAATATTATGTAACAGCGCAGCTCTCTTTAACCAATAAACTTTATTAAAAAAACATACATCTATAGCTAGAAAAATACTGTTACATATGGAGCACTGTACCTATTCATATGGACACGTTGTTGATTGAGGAGTTTGATGCCAGTTTTACACTTATAATGTGCGTTTGCAGTGTGATGCACCCCCTGCATCGCATAAACTAGGACCCTGCGGCAGAGCGCACCAACAGACTCATATGCATAGCTTGCTGGGTATATGCAAAAAGGGCTTGCAGTAAAAGGGCGCCCGGTAATGCCGATATTAAAACATCGGTATTAAATACCGATATTTTACTATGGGCAAACTTAACCCTACTCTCACACAGAACCCTCCCACGCAACGTCTAGCTGGTGTACCACCGCCACCCTGACTTCCACCTGTACCATCACCTGTGTCCTGCGTCCGCTGGGATCAGCAGCGGGAGGCGGCCACTGCAGCAGCGGGAGGCGGCCACTGCAGGAGCGGGAGGCAGTGGAGGAGGTTCTGGGCCAGTGGGATGTCATCTGCATCCCCGGGAGGCAGTGAAGGAGGTTCTGGGCTGGCAGGATGTCATCTGCAGCAGCGGGAGGCGGTGGAGGAGGTTCTGGGCCAGCGGGATGTCATTTGCAGCAGCGGGAGGCAGTGGAGGAGGTTCTGGGCATGCGGGATGTCAACTGCAGCACAAGGAGGCAGTGGAGGAGGTTCTGGGCCGGCGGGATGTCATCTGCAGCAGCGGGAGGCAGTGGAGGAGGTTCTGGGCATGCGGGATGTCAGCTGCAGCATCGGGAGGCAGTGGAAGAGATGCTGGGCATGCAGGATGTTAGCTGCA